>NC_142692.1:49326472-49629503 GCF_029641045.1 Salvia hispanica | reverse complement strand
TTAGTGGAACGAGAGTCTCATATTTATATATAAGTTTTATAATAGAACGTGAATGTAAAAATTTAGTGGAAAGTGGAGTCCATTTACCAAAAGTAGAATAAAAGCAAATTTGACAACTTTTCACGGACGGACCAGAATTACAAAACTGGATAACATTTTGCGGACGGAGGAAGTATATTTTAAATAGTCATATTCTATGAGGGATAGTTAATTTTTCAGAATATCCGTATGTAAAAGTGTAAATCAGCGATTTAAAATTCTTAGCACCAAACATTATAATAGTAATAATTTTAAAATATTACTAGTAAATAAAATATAAATATAATGAAACTTGAAACGAAAATAATAAAAATAGTTATACTACTTAATAAATCCACAATTATTTAATTAGTTGCCCACTAACATTTTAGGTGGCCCAAGTTATTTGCACAAAATAGGCCCAAATTATTTCAATCATTTATCATTTTAGATCATCTTCTTCATCCTCCCAACCTCAGTTTCTGCAACCCCACTCTATACCTCTCATCTCTCCTCTTATTTCCAGAAAATAGGCAGAAGGCTTCCGGTGGATTTGAAGCTGACGTGGGGTCGGAGAAGGAGCTGGGCTGGGTCAAAGGTCGAAAATGAAGTATTCTGGCAGCACTCGGTGGACCGCTGCCATGAGGTGGTTTCCTCCTTTAGCCTCATCGAACTCCTCATCGTCATAGACCGGCATCGAAAAATATTGCTCATCAATACAGGGAGCTCATAGAATATATCCTCGTCGTATACGGGCTTATCATACACCGACATCGACAATATATTGTTGTTTCTATTCTTCGTTGGTTCTGGGAGCTTATAGAATATATCCTTGTCGTATACAGGCGTATCATACACTGACATCGAAAAATATTGCTATTACTATTCTTCGACTTTTCATCCGCATCGGAAGATGTAAAGACGTCGCTGAATAATGGATCGTCCATCCAACGATGCTCTGGCGCATTAGACCTCATCGGGTTGGATTCCCCCGATGCTAGATCATGCTGTTGTGCTGCCTCTTTGTTTGGGAGATCTCCACGTCCCTCACCACGATCGTCGCCACGAGCATCGCCACGTCTGCAGCCATGGCTACGTTCAGCCATTGATAATCAACCTGGCTCTGATACCAAATGATGCAGAAACGTATAGAGAATGACTGAACTAGTAAATAAAGTAATCAATGAATTGAGAACTAAGAGTATAAAATTCAAACTTTGTATTTTTTAGTTCAACAATGAGGCCTCTTTATATAGGCAAAGGAAAATCCTAAACTTATGGAAAATAATTATAAAAGAAAAATAACTGAAAGAAAAATAAGGAAAAAAAAAACAATTAATATATTTTCATCTACTAAATGACGCAGAACAATGCAGAAACGTATGAAGAATGACTGAACTGGTAGAAAAAACACTCAACTAATTGAGACCTTTAGAGTATAAAAACTCAATGTAAAATTAATAATCAAAGTCTGTCTTTTTAGTTCAACAATAATGTGTTTATTAGGCAAATGGAAATCTTAAATAAAACTAGAAAGAAAATAATTAAATAGAAAATAAGCAAAAAAAGAATATTTTTCCTTCTACTAATTCTATTAATAGGAAATAAATTAAATCTAAAATATAATTTACTTAGCCTCCAAGTCTTATATAACTGTATCACTAATTCTACAAACTAGAAAATAAATAAAACCCGAATATAATTTCCTAAGCCTCCAAGTCTTTCTATAACTGCATCACAACCCATGTGTTCGGTAAATATTGGATAGTTTATATATATCATATTTACCAAGTACATATCTAATTGGATAGACAAAGTTATCATAGATTTTGTTAATTTTTAAACGTCAAAACAGTATGTTTTACTAATTTTAAATCTTAGTTTCTACTGTATTACATATTAACATAATTAGAGCACTCCCAATGGCGACGGCGAAAATCCGGCGATTTTTCGCCGGATATCGCCGACTTATCGCCGGCCATTGGGAGGAGTTCGGCGATTTTTCGGCGAAATTCCTACCGATTTTACGCCAAGCGGCGTTTTAACGCCGGGCTATCGCCGGATCATCGCCGGCCACTGTGGGGAGCTGTTCGGCAATTTTTCGGCGATGATCAATTTTTTTTTTTTTTTTTCCTCAACGGTCATATTCTAATTTCCACCCCTATAAATATTTCATCCTCTTCCTCCATTCATCACCCACAAACTTCATTCACACAAATTTTCAATCTTTCTTCTCTCCATCTTTATTAAATGAGTTCTGATTCATCGTCTCGTGCTCAGTCCGACGAGGAAATATCACATTCTTCTTCCGAAGAAGAGGTACCTCCCGCTCCCACCGGATGGGATGTAGCGGGTTTCGCCAACAACCCAATCAACAACTATATCTCCCGCTACATACAAAGCGAGATCGCTCGAATGCAGCAGCCACCCCCCCAACGGCCAATCCGCCGGCGGCGCCGATACATCCCTCGCAACCACACTGGTGCGCACGATCGGCTGTTCGCCGATTATTTCGCGGAGGAACCACGTTATCCGGCAGATGTATTTCGTCGCCGGTTCAGAATGCGCCGCTCCCTCTTCCTGCGCATTGTTAATGCGTTGTCCGCGCGTTACCCCGAGTTCCGGCTCCAGCGAGACGCAGCAGGGAAGCCCGGACTATCGCCCCTACAGAAATGCACTGTTGCCATCCGGCAGTTGGCATACGGAGGGTCCGCCGACATGTTCGATGAGTATCTGCAATGCGGCGAGACGACTGGCAACGAGTGCCTGAAGAATTTCTGTCAGGGCGTGCGAGAGATATTTGGGGAGCACTACCTTCGCTCGCCGGACGCAGCTGACTGCCAGTTCCTACTGGATTGGCACTGGAGGACCCACGGCTTTCCGGGGATGCTTGGCAGCATCGACTGTATGCACTGGCAGTGGAAGAACTGCCCAACCGCGTGGCGAGGCCAGTTCACTACCGGCTACAAAGGTACGCATCCCACCATCATTCTTGAAGCCGTTGCCGACCAACGACTTTGGATTTGGCATGCTTATTTTGGTATAGCCGGGTCGAACAACGACCTAAATGTTCTCAATTCCTCGCCCCTTTTCAACGAGCGGATCAACGGCCCAATGGCAATGTGCATAACATGAGGTACTACCTGGCTGAGGGCATCTATCCGCAATGGCCCGTGTTTCTGAAGACGATCAGATGCCCACTCGGAGATAGAAGAAGGTATTTTGCCCGAGCGCAAGAGTCTGCGCGCAAGGATGTGGAGAGGGCATTTGGGGTGCCCCAATCGCGATTTGCACTGGTAAAGGGCCCGACGCGCTTTTTCTACCAGGGGGATATTGCCGATATCATGTATGCGTGCATCATCATGCATAACATGATCATCGATGATGAACACGAAGGCGTCCTCGACGTCACCAACGACCCAAGTGTTGCATCATCGAGTCACGGTGTCTCAACCGAGTCCGCCCGCCAGGGTGTACCGCACAACGAACATGAACGGTTCCAGGCGTTCATGGACATACACCAGAAGGAGGCCCATCAAGCACTACAACACGATATCATCGAAGAATTGTGGGCAAATAGAAACCGCGCCCACCGCCCTTGAATTTTTTTTTCTTTGAATTTTTTTTTTGATTTTTTTTTTCCATTCGTGTACTTTTTTTTTTTAATTTTCTTCGTTGTAATGTGTACCCGTGTTTAATACAACGAACTTTATTACTATTATTTGTTTTATCTTATAAATTAAATAAGCTAGCTTTATTATATATAAAAATAAAACAATTAAATTAGTGATGATGTAAAAATGAAATGTTGAGTTAGGGAGAAATAAGGGAGAAATAAGGGAGAAATCATTGCAGAGGTTGGCTAAAAGTTGGCTAAAAACTGGGGATAAATTTCGGTGCTGATGTGGCGCTGATGTGGCAGGAGTTAGGGAGAAATAAGGGAGTTTATCCCCAAACCATTGGGAGTGCTCTTATGTATTTGGAACCCCGAGCAGTATGTGCTTGGTATATTTAATTATAATATTTGGAGTTTTATTATAAATATTCTTTTAAATTAATTTAAATAATTGTAATAGAATTTATGAATAAATTTATTTTATAATAAAATATTAATAAAATATTGCAGGAAATGTAGAAAATAAATTTTACTTACTAAGAAAGAAGAACCATTGCGCACACGTTAGCACGGGTAAATCCAACAATGATCCAATTTTACTTGCCAAAATATGAGCTTCAATGCATACACTTATGCACGAATCAAATCCGACATGATCCAATTTTACTTACCGAAAGAGGGGCCGCAATGCGCTCACGGTTAGCACAAATCAAATCCGACATAATCCGACATAGTCATTCATTAAATCAATAACCATTTGTTGAAAAGACCGTCACTTTAATCACTTTTGATCATATAAAATGTCATTTTTAATACTCACTTTGTCAAAAAAAAAATAGCGTTAGTTTTTATTTTGGTTTGTCGCTAAAATTTGTCCAATTAATTATGGAATCATTTTACTCATTTTTTCTCTTTATATTCATACTTATCCACTTTTACTCTTTCTTTCTATCAATTTACTAATTGTGCATTAAAACTCGTGTCGTCCATAAATGAGATTATTTTTGCAGACGGAGGAGTATATTGTATTCCCTTCACCTGCCGATAAAATGTCACATTTTGGCTTTTCGAATATTCACAACTAAAATTTTTATTTACTTTTTTTTTTCTATTTTGGGTAAATGAACTTTACACACCATTAAATCATTATACTTGTAGAATTTATAAATAAAACTTGAATTCACATTCCACTAATTTTTTGCGATCCGTTTTTCTTCACATTTTTCAAACCCACGTAGATGGATGAAGTACGTACCTTTCATGTACAATAATAATATTCATGCATTCGTGAATACATGTCTCATTACCTTTTATTGATTTTGGTAATGAATTTCGTAGACCACTAACTAATTTCACTTTGTACTATAAAATTAATATTATATAAAAGTGTAAATTAAATTCCACTAATTAATTTCATTTTTATTATAAATTTGTATAAAATACGAGTCAGATTCCACTTATTTTCTTCATTCATATTTATTTAAATTTCTTAAAATTTGAACCAAATTAAAATAAGTCAAATAATAGAAAGGAGAGAGACTTTTTCTTCAATGAGGTCACATAAATTTTTAGTTCTTTTATACTTTTTCTTTAAGAAAAAATTATTACGCCTTATCATCATTTACTCTACATTGCTATTTTATAAAAGCAAAAGCATAATTTAATATCTAAAGAACAAATTCAATAAATAAATTTTGATTATTTAACTTGAAAATCTCACTTTCTAACTAACATCTAGAAGAAGGACCCGTCATTAAATATATAGTAAGTTTTAAAGAAAATAATACTCCCTCCGTCCCACATTAGGAATCTCAGTTTTCGACACGAGTTTTAAGAAATGTAAAGGAAAATTGGTGAAAAAAGATAGGGAAATGTGGTCCCTACTTTTTTATATTAATTTTATAATAAAATGTGAGTGGAAAAATGTTAATGGAATATGGGACCTAATACCATTTATGGAATATTCCAATCGGGACTCCTAAAGTGGGACACCCCAAAATGATAAATCGGGACACCTAGAGTGGGACAGAGTATACATTAAAGTTCCTTGGGTCAAATGAACCCCAATTAAAGAAAAATGAGATTTAATAATGAAAAATATATAAAAGAAAGAAGTGTTATCTATCAATATAATTTCAATGAATTATAATCAATTTTGATAAGAATAAATTTATTCTTCTTATTTTACCTATCAACTTAATTTCAAAATATTATAACCATTTTGATACGAATAAATATATATTGCTCTTATTTTAATTTGGTACACGTAATATGAAAGGGTAATATTCCTACGAGTCGCGACAAGTAACAGAAAAGTACACTTTATATGTTTTAAAACAATTCTGTACCATGACGCTATACGCGACAACTTCATTCCATACCATAATGATACACACGACCACCGATTCGAATAATCCTTCGATCACATTATCAAATTGACCTCAATTAGTCTTAAGATAACTTTATTAGTATAATTTAAGAAAATTAACTACAATTCATATAAATTTTCCCTAGCTATTATAATAAATTTATCTCAAATTAGCCTAATCAAAAATTGGCCGATAGCAATATTTAAAGAGATAGCAATATATATCCCTAGTTTTTATGTTTTCTTTACCACCAAAAGATAATGTTGTTGGCTCATAATCATAAGTCAAACAGTGAGCCCATTGCTTTCTTTGCTGTTTCTCATCACTCCCTTAGTCGCCCTCTGCCTATATATATCGTACCACAACATGTATATTCATAACACAAGAAAATCAACAACAAGCTTGCTAGTTAGAAATTAAATATGGGTGATAGTGATGAGAGTGTTTTTTGGAGTGATAGTGAAGCCTATTTTCCACTCATGATTTTCAAACTGCAAATCATGATGGCTTCTCTGGAGAAGATTCCGGTGGCTTGAAGAGGATTTCACTCTCTTCATGCTATGAGAACAATCACCAGGTTCTTCCTTCATCATCATCTTCATTTTTGGTTCTATTCATTTTTAGATGAAATAAGATATCACCAAAAAAAAAACCTCATTTTTTATACTTATTTTTGTGCATTTGTTTTAGCGCGCGCCGCCATCTTTGGTTCGCACGCGCGACATTGTAAAATACTTGCAAACCACATTTGAAAAAAATAAGATGAGATTATGTCTTTTCCCTACCATACAATCCTTTTTTCCCTTTTTTTTAACTTTATACAATACTTGCAAAAGTTAATGGTCGAGTATGATTCCACACCAGATGAAATATATCGATCACGTGTGTTTTAATTTTTTTGGGCTTAAAATATTACAAAAAATAAAAACAAGATTGTTAGCCAATGTGTATAATGTCAATAGCCTTTTTGGATTTATAGGAAGGAAGTGCAGAGAGTTCATCCCAATCAAGCCCTCTTGGGCTGACCCTGAGTAAAACTCCATCATTCCTAAATCTGGTGCAGATGAGTTTGAACAGAGGGAAGCTTCCCGTTCCCGGTAAGGATATGCCGAGAAGAAGAGTGGACGAATATGTATCTCCGGAGAAATTAAAGGCTTCTAATTTCCCGGCAATGCACCTCCAGATCGGAATTTGGGAGGTATGTAGAAATTAATTAATGATGATATTAGCTAATACTCGTTCCATCCAAAAAAAAAAGTCAGTAACATACTAAATTTAGAAAGTTAAGTTCAATTTATTACTCACTTTTTATATTCATCTGTATAACTTTATTCATATTTTCTCTCTTTCTCTCATGCCATGCAGAAGGTGACTAAGAATGAAGGCGACGTCACCGCCAAATTTTACTACGCGAAGCGCAAAATGGTGTGGGAGGTGCTTGATGGAGCTCTCAAGAGAAAGCTCGAAATATCGTGGTCTGATATCTCTGCCATAAGGATTTCCCTACCCGAAGGTCTCCCCGGCATCCTCGAAATCGAGGTTTTCTTCTCTCTCTTAAACTCATTTTTATTATTTCCTTTTTACTTTGTGCAAGAGATGAGATAAAACTGGTTGTTTTTTTGTGAAGCTGAACCAGCTCCCGATGTTCTTCCACGAAATCAACCCTCAGCCAAGAAAGCACACCCTTTGGCAGAAGTCCGATGATTTCACAGAAGGCCAAGCTCCCAATTGGAGGTAAAATACAAACTAATTCTTACAAATCACGAACATTTTATGCACTTGTAAATGTACATGTAATGAACTGCCCTCTTATAGTGAATACATTATGCATATAATGTTCATTATAAGGAATAGTCCGTTACATGTTTATTATAAGTTTATACAACATTTATTACATGTGCAAAAATGTTCATTACATAAAATGTGCATAAAATGTTCGCGACTCTAACACTAATGATTCCTCTACTCTAACACTAATGGATATCATACATCACTCTTGCTTTCTCAGGATACACTCTCTGATGTTCTCACCAGGTGTGCTGGACAAACACTGCGAGAAACTTCTGCAATCCGATGTGCGCCTGTGTGCATTGGCCAAGATGCCGTTCCCAAGCAACGCCTCTCCATTTTTCAATCCGGACATGTTCGTGCCTTTCTCGCTCGACTTCAACAGCTACCCGTATCCTCCACTACCAACAATGGACGTGGGGACACCATCTTGGGCTGGTTATTATCCAAATGGAGGGATGATTGACTTTGGGGTGGCTGCAGCACCCTCCAACAATGGATTGGGGTTGGGGTTTGGTGCACAGCCTCAATACAATGTGAATGCACTGGGATTTGATCCCAGTATGAGTGCTCAGTTGATGATGCCCCCTCAACCTCAGCTCTACCTGACCCGAGCCTCAACATGATGGATGTTCAAACTCTCCTAATGGGGCAGCACCATTTCGCCGATAACTCTCTGCCTCCCTTTCCCGGTGAAACTTCCGCCTCCCCCAATTTTTACATACCGCCATGGGAGTGAGAGTGACACAAATAGCTGCGTTTGGTAGGACTATTGTATGTGCTGATTTGTATACACTTTGGAGGGTGGGACAATGTGCCTCGATGACAGCCGGAGAGGGCACAAGGAATGAGGAAGAGCCGGAGTTAGATGCAGAGGAAGAAGTGACGGCCGATGCAAGCAGGCCGGTGGAGGAGCAAGACAAGGCGGATCTGCCGGGCACTAGGAAGCTGAGGCCGCGAAAGAATATCAAACCACCCGAGATATATCAGGATTACAGCGGAAAGTAGAAGTAGCAAGTTATTTTAGTACTTATTTCCATGTTTAGTTATTTCAGTATTTTTGGACTATTTATTTTCCTTGTTGAGTCGGGCCAAACTATAAGCTCCATTCGTTTTTTCTTTTTGTTGGTTCTTTCCAGAATGTCTAGGTTACGTCGAACCAACCCTAGGGTCCTTAATCTATAAATAGGGCTATTTCATTAACACATGTTTTTATGAATGAAATATTTTGCCCAACTATATCGTGCAAATCCAGTAATTCTCAACACACCACTGCCGACGGGAAAGCGGGCGCCAGCAACCCTCGTCACACTTCCACCAACCATGAAACTGTCCATTAATAATTTTATCTCTTTGGCAATGATATTTGCATACCATGGATAATAAAGTGTTCATGAGCCGACATTGGTTTCCAATTTGAGAGTTGATGACCAATATAAGAAATAAGAATCAAATCAGCTATCTCTTTCGCAATCATAGTCAAGGAATGTGTCTCATAATCTTGATTTCTTTCTTTGGATAAAAACTACAATAAATCAACATTACTGTTATTATTACACACATGTGCGTGTTTGTGTGTGTGAGTTATCACTGTCACTTTCAATTCCTATATATTGTGCATTCAATTGGAAACTCTTTCTAACAAAGGCTGCACATGCTTCATTTTTATATGATTTATAATTTATATACCCATAATCCAATTAAATTTTGTTCCTAATTCTATTTGATATATAAAATATTAGTGCACGGTCAGTATTAAGATAATGCATGTAATCAATTACATATCAGATCGTCAGATTCCATTGTTTTCTTCTTCTTTTTTTTCATGATATTATTAATATTATGCATTGTTTTTTGGATATAACTCGTTAAGACACAAAATTTTAGCCACCTTGTATGCACTTGTAATTAACAATTGATTTTTTGTAAAAAGAAATGGGTATAGTTTTATTAGGTAACACAAGAAATTTGAGTATTTTTTATTTTGCACGAATTTTAAATTTGATCATTAAATACATGGACTTCTAATTCTCATATTTTGAAAATATAGCATAATCACAAGTCACAGATGATACAAACATACATCCACGTGAAATTGTTTTCATTTTCACTTAGGCTCGGTTTGGTAAATGGAATTGGAATTGGAATTGGAATTGAAATTCAAATTCTATGGAATTGAATTGGACTAGTTCAATTCCAAGCCATATGTTTGGTAAAATAAACTAAATATATGGAATTGAATTTGTACACACTGATTACAGTGCGACCCTTCGGCTCCATATTGTCACTTTTACGGAATCGGAGAGTTCATTAACCCTGACAAGCATTGTTGCCCGAGCTCCATCACCGAAATAAACATTCCCAAACATGAACCCCATGAGGTGGTTTCCTCCTTCAGCCTCGTCGTACTCCTCATCGTCATAGACAACAACACCCTCGTTCTTCGGCAGCGTCGTCAAATTTTACGGAAGTTTACGAAAATTTGCTCATCATTCCAGGGAGCTCATAGAATATATCCTCTTCGTATACGGGCTTATAATACACCGACATCGACATACGAGTTTTAATAAATAAGGGAAATTAAGAGAGAGAGAGAAAGGGTAGTGGAAATAATGTTAGTGCATAGTTGGGTCCACATTATAATAATGGTATAGGTGTTAATGACAATGATATAAGTTGTAAATAAAATGATGTATAAGGGTAGTATGTTGTTTGAATTTTTCAATATTAGAAAGTTCGTACTCTTTAGAGATGAACTAAAAATGAAATAGCTCATACTCTTTGGGGACGGAGGGAGTACTATTCTTCGGTGGTTCGGGGAGGTTATAGAATATATCCTCGTCGTAATCATACAACGGCATCGAAAAATATTGCTATTACTATTCGTCGACTGTTCATCCGCATCAGAAGATGTAAAGACGTCGCTGAATAATGGTGTAACAGCCCGCCCTCCTAGGGTACAATAAATGCGGCGGCTGTTACCCAAAACCGACTCCAAGAAATCAATACATAGGCTAGGGTTCATTCAAAGAGTACCGACCAAAAGAAATGGAAGAAATGTTAGAGTATTTAATGCAACAACTCAACCTATAACTTAAGTGTATAATCAAGAAGGAAATTTCATAAATCGGCGATCAAAACTTAGGAGTACGACATAGGTATCAAGAATAAAGTCATAAGAAAAGTATAGGGCCTCAAAACAAGAGAAGAGTGCCAATCGACCGAATCAATATCAGAGTATCAAAAACTTAGCGGAAAACGACCAAGAGTTGAGCATAGCTATGTATGGAGACACAACTACACCTAGAGTTCAACATATCCATATTCATTAATTAAGCTGCTCAACACCCGCCACCGCTCGTCATCATTCAACCTGCACATAGGAAAAACACATGCAGGGCTGAGTATTTTGAAATACTCAGTGAGCTCGTTGCCAAAACATTTTATTCAAAAATTATGCCACCCTTACCAAGTGAACTCGAGTTTTAAGCAGTTAAGAGAAATATCACGAGTATCACAAATATATTTTCATAGACTGGCCAGTCAAAATATCTCCCCATTTTCTCATCAAAATCCACAATCACATATCACAATCTTTCCATGGTGCGACGAAAGCGTGGCCACGCTTTTCGCCCACGAGACCGGCCGACTAGCTAGGACGGCTCCCGATCCCCTCGTGTACACAGCCTGGTAGGGTTTGCGGCCCATACTCAGACCCGAATTCGTATAAGCATATCACGTATCACATTAAAACAGACATAGGCATGGCATAACAGTTAAACCACCCTTATAGCTCCGATAATTAATTTGACAAAACAAAAGAAAGAGTTTTTGAGAGTAAAGCCCACCTGGACTGCTTAGATTTCAAGTAGTTTCGCTTTTCCGTTATCTGGCTTCGCAACCGAGGTTTTACCTTTAAATTCACATAGGCATGTATTCACAAATTAGGTTCAATTATAATTCTTAACTTATGCATGTCTCGTTACTTCCCTCTTTCCCATCGATTCACCTTAATCTTCATAACTTATTAACTTCAAGTCACACTTATCATAATTCACCAATTTCAAGTCATGCTTATCATACATACATATATTCCTTAGCATCTCAACCCTAGACCTATCATCATATCATACAAAAGTATTTAGCTATCAAGCACACACTACACAACACATACTTCAACACACACACACCGCACGCATAACACACACACACGGCACACACACCTCACAGTCGGCACACACACACACACACATGTTCCCATATCCCTTCTTATCCCTTTTTCACTCGATTATTATGCATGAAGGTTCAAGAACACCGATTAAATCGGTTGGAAGAAAAAGAAAAGAAGAGGTAGAAGAAGAACAACATAACTCTTAAGCAAAAATACCTTCTTAGAGAAAATAAATCGGTAGAAACAAAGTAGAGGCTTGGTTCTTCAATATCCACGGATTAAACTTCGATTTCTTCTCAAAAGATGAAGGATTTATGGAGTAAAGTGGAAGAAAATTGAGAGAGCATATGGGGAGGGAGTTTTCGAAAACTATGGGGGCTAGGGTTGGGGTTTTGGTTCTTATTTATAGAGTCCAATGAGATCTTTAGGTAATAAGAATAGAATATTTGGTAAGATCTTTTGCCTTATAATTAAATAGAATAAAATAATAGGATGAAGTACGGAAGGAAAATTAACAAAAATAGGAGATGGCAATATCTCCTATTTTCGAAAATATGGCTAGATTAATTAGCCATGGTTTTGTTTTTGGTATATTTTACGGGGTAGAATAAAATATCACGGAGCAAAATAAAAATAAGAATTCCCTCTCGGAAGCAAGAAATAGGCATGTTCTATGCCTATTAAATAAGGTATGGATTTTGACTATCAATTAAAATAAGGTATGGTAAGGTTCTCTTGAAATAAGGAAAGATTTGGTAGAATAATTAAATTCTAGGTATGGAAGGAAATCAAGTAAGGAGTCAAATAAAATAAAAATAATTCTTTCCTTCCCAAACATAGTGATTTTCGAAAATCACTAGAGAAACAAGGGGCTCGATTTTTTTCCATCTTTAAACAAGGAAATAATTGGCTCTTGGATTTAATTTGAACAAATATCCCAAGGATTAAATAAATTCCGGAAGAAATGGAATTTCTCTTCAACGGGGTCTAGGGTTCGAATATTCCTAAGAAGTAGGGTGACAAGTATTTATGGAATTTTTCTCTAAATAATCTCACTCACCCTTAGTCAAATAAATTACCACATAACTTCACAAATTAATAAATCACATACCACATCATTAAATCACTAAGTTTGACTTTTCAAACTTTCCACACAAACCCTAGTCTTCAAGTCAAACGTATCACCTTGTGAATAAATGCATTCCCGATTCCACGTCATCAACATTTAATTCTAGGGCTCTAAAATTAGGGTTCTAAATTCCGAGATGTTACATCCTACCACACTTAAGAAAAATTTCGTCCCGAAATTTGGTACCTTTATAGAAAGAGTTCCGGGTATAGGTTCGTCATCTCGTCCTCACACTCCCATGTGGCTTCCTCGGGCCCGTGGTTTCTCCGTTGAATCTTCACGAAGGCAGTGGTTTTATTTCTCAAGGTTTGGACTTTTCGATCTAAGATTATCTAGGGTTGCTCCTCGTAGCTCAGATCCGGGCTTACAGCAATATCCTCGTAACGAATCACATGCTTCGGATCGAACACGTATTTTCGGAGTTGCAACACATGAAAAACGTTGTGCACGTTCCCAAGGCTGGGCGGCAGCGCTAAGCGATAAGCTACGGGTCCTACACTTTCTAGAATTTCGTACGGTCCTATAAATCGCGGTTTCAGTTTGCCCTTGACTCCAAAACGCGTTATCCCTTTCGACGGGGATACCTTGAGGAAAACTTTATCACCAGCGTGGAACTGTAGGTCCGTCCGTCGAACGTCGGCGTACGACTTCTGCCTGTCCTGGGCTTCCTTCATTCGTGCGCGGATTTGTCGAACGATCCCGACCATTTCTTCGACTGCATCGAGTCCGAGCGCTCTTCGTTCGCCAACTTCATCCCAGTAGAGTGGAGATCTGCACTTTCTTCCGTAGAGAGCTTCGTATGGCGCCATGCCGATCGTCGCTTGGAAGCTGTTGTTGTAAGCGAATTCGATCAAAGGGAGTGCGGTCTCCCAACTTCCGCCTCGGTCGAGCACTACGGCTCTAAGCATATCCTCGAGAGTTTGTATCGTCCTTTCGGATTGTCCGTCGGACTGTGGGTGGAAAGCCGTGCTAAAGTTTAATCGAGTTCCTAGTTCGCGTTGTAGGCTAATCCAGAATTTCGAAGTGAACTTCGGGTCACGATCAGACGTAATCGTCATTGGGACTCCATGTAATCGTACGATCCCTTGAATGTAGATCCGAGCTAGCTTATCCGATCCGTGGGTTACGGGGATTGGTATGAAATGCGCGCTCTTGGTAAGTCGATCGATGATCACCCAGATCGCGGTGTTCCCTTTGAGGGTCCTTGGTAACGCGGTTACGAAGTCCATAGCGATGTGCTCCCACTTCCACTCGGGTATCTCCAGCGGTTGTAGCTTCCCGTACGATCGTTGGTGTAAGGCTTTCACCTGCTGGCAGGCTAGGCAACGTTCCACGAAAGCTGCGACATCTCTCTTCATGCCGTTCCACCAAAAGGACTTTTTCAGATCCTGGTACATCTTCGTGCTTCTGGGATGAGCAGTATATGGGGTTTCGTGCGCTTCGCTCAAGATTTCGTTCCTAAGACTCTCGTCGTTCGGCACACACAGTCTCCCTTTAAAGTAAGAGCGTTATCGGAAGCCTCACTAAAACTTCCGGACTCACCGGTTCTCACTTCGACTCGAATCTCCTCTAACTTCTCATCTAGCCGTTGAGCTACAACGATCCTCGTCCTTAGATCAGGTTCTACTACTAACGCGGCGATTCGGCCTTTCGCGGTATAGGGGTTTCTAACTACTTCTATCCGCAACTTACTCAACTCTCGCACTAAACTTTCCTCTTCCGTTAGAAACATAGCGAGTTGCGAATGGTCCCTACGGCTTAAAGCGTCTGCTACCACGTTTGCCTTGCCGGGGTGGTAGTTGATACCACAATCGTAGTCCTTCACCAGCTCGAGCCACCTCCGTTGTCGCATGTTCAGGTCCTTCTGCTCGAAAAAGTACTTCAAACTCTTATGGTCCGTAAAGATCTCACACCTAACTCCGTAGAGATGGTGCCTCCAAATCTTTAGGGCATGTACTACGGCGGCTAACTCTAGATCGTGGGTGGGGTAGTTCAGCTCGTGCAGTTTCAACTGTCGCGACGCGTAAGCGATCACCTTGTTGTTCTGCATCAACACGCATCCTAATCCGACTTTCGAGGCGTCGGTGTAAACTACGTAATTCGCTCTTGGTTCCGGCACGGCCAATACTGGTGCTGTGGTCAGTTTCTCCTTCAAAAGCTGGAAACTGGCTTCACACTCCGGCGTCCAGTTCACCTTGACTCCTTTCTTGAGCTGCTGGGTCATCGGCCTCGCGATCTTGGAAAACCCTTCTATGAACCTACGGTAGTATCCTGCTAGACCTAGGAAACTTCGGATTTCGTTCGGCGTCGATGGTGACTTCCATTGTTGCACAACTTCGACCTTGGCGGGGTCCACTCGGATTCCTTCTGCTGACACGATGTGTCCTAAAAAGTTGACCTCCTTCAGCCAGAATTCACACTTGCTGAATTTGGCGTACAGCTTCTCCTTCCTCAACGTCTCCAGCGCGATCCGTAGATGCTCCGCGTGCTCCTTCTCGTCCTTCGAGTAGACTAAGATATCATCTATGAACACTAAGACGAACGTATCTTGGTACGGGTGGAAAACGCTGTTCATTAAGTCCATAAACACGGCGGGGGCGTTGGTTAGAGAACTCATAGTGACCATATCTGGTACGGAATGCGGTCTTAGGGATATCCTCCTTTCGCACTTTCAGCTGGTGGTATCCTGACTTCAGATCCATCTTAGAGAACACTCCGGCTCCTCGGAGTTGATCGAACAGGTCATCTATCCTCCGCAAAGGGTATTTGTTCTTGAGGGTCAACTTGTTCAACTCTCTATAGTCGATACACATTCTCATTGACCCATCTTTCTTCTTAATGAAGAGCACCGGTGCGCCCCATGGCGAAACACTGGGCCTAACGAAACCTAAGTCCATGAGCTCTTGCAGTTGAATCTTCAACTCCTCCAACTCCTTCGGTGCCATGCGGTACGGCGCCTTTGATATGGGTGCGGCTCCAGGTTCAAGGTCAATCGTAAATTCTAATTGCCTATCGGGCGGCGGTCCGGGTAACTCCTTGGAAAAGACATCGGGAAATTCTCGTACGACAACAACGTCTTCAAGCCTCGCTTCCTCCTTCTCTTCTCCGTGGAGATAGACAAGGTAGGCCGGGCGTCCTTTCTTCAGCATAGCAGTGGCTTGTAACGCGGAGACTATAGCTATTCGTCGGTTCATCGAGATTCCGTGGTAAACGATGGGTTTCGTACCCGGGGCTTGTAGGGATATTTGTCGCTCCTTGCAGCGAATCGTCGCAAAGTTCGCGGTTAACCAGTCCATTCCTAGGATTACGTCAACGTCTCTCATCGCCATAACTCGCAGGTCGTGAGCCACTAACTTAAGTTCTCATAGTACGATTTCTATGTTCAAGCAAAAACGAGAAATCTCTACTAGTCCTCCTACTGGTGAGGACACCATCATACTATGTTCAAATTTTCTAGTAGGCAAGCTAAGGGTATGAACACATAACTCAGAGATGAACGAATGAGATGCGCCCGTGTCAAACAAAACAACAATAGGGGTATCAAGGATTTCGCCTATACCTGCTAGGTTTCCGCTTTCGGGCTTTCCTTGCTCGACCTTGGGCTGCTTCTGCTCTATAGCATACGCTCTAGCCGGGGCGGGAAGTCTGGGGCGGACGGGGTGTTGCAGTCGCAATGGCTGGTTCTGGTTCGCTCCCGAGCCTGTTGGTGGCGCCCTCGGCTGCTGACGGAAACTTCGTTGATTCTGCCTCGACCCGGTTCCTACGTTCCTACTCGGACACTCCCTAGAGAAATGCCCGTTCCCTCCGCAGTTGAAGCACCTAGTCGGGTTCGGCCCTCTACACTCCCTGAAATGGTATCTGGCGCAGACGTTACACTGTGGTGGTCTGGCACGGGGGTCGTTCCTTGGGTTGTACGACGTCTGTCCTCCTCCGTATGGCGGCCTGCTCTGAGTGGGGCGGTATCGCTTGTTGTCGTAGGGGACCCTATTCTCCTCCCATCTCCTCTTATCGTGGTTAGGACGGGGCGGGGGTAATGTCATTGCGGTGTTCCCCGCGCTCCTCTCCTTTGGCATCGCTGCCTCCACATCAAGGGCGAGGGCTAGCGCCTCGGCGTACGTAAGGGTTCCGCGGACTGCTAACGCCATCCTAATCTCGTGCCTAAGGCCCTCACGAAACTTCTCAGCCAACTTCTCATCGGTGTCGGTTTGTTCCGGCGCATAACGGGTCATGTCACAAAGTGCACGGTCGTATTCGGCTACGGTCAGACGTCCTTGGGTAAGGTTGTGAAACTCGGCGGCTTTTGCCTTGCGGTAGCTCTTGGGTACGTACTTGCTGTAGACCTCGGTCTTGAATTCTTCCCAAGTCATCTCGTCTATGCGATCCTGGGACATGTTCTTCAGTTTGGTGTCCCACCAAAAATCGGCGGATCCAGTCAGCTGATGCGTCACGCAGATCATCTTCTCCGCATCGTTGCACACTAAGGTTCGGAAGAAGCGTTCTAAGGCTCGTATCCAAGTCTCGGCCTTGGCAGGCTCACCCATCCCATCGAAGGTAGGAGGTTTTTGATCAAAGAAAAGCTTCACGACTTCCCTATCTACTCGTGGAGGTGGTGGGGGCGACGACGATCTTGGTTGGGTCACATTCTCTTCTACCGAAGCCTGGGAGGTAGGTTCCTCGTTCCTCACGTTGCGTCTAGGCGGCATTCTGATTTATCACACTCGAATCATTAGCGTACTCATTTAAAACTCAAGGCAGTGATAGGGTACTTTTGAAAAGAGAGAAAGGAATTTTAACTCGTTCACAATTAGGGTCTAAAGAAAGACCACGCAAAACAGTTGTAAGATAAACAGAGAACATAATACGGTTGCACCCTAAGGTGGAAAAACAGTCGTGTGTGGAAGAACACGGTAAAATCGCACCATAAGGTGGGAAACAGTCGTGTGTGGAAGAACACGATAAAATCGTATGATAAGGTGGAAAACAGTCGTGTATGGAAGAACACGATAAAATCGTATGATAAGGTGGAAAACAGTTGTGTATGGAAGAACACGATAAAATCGCACCATAAGGTGGAAAACAGTCGGAAGATAATGGGACAAGCAAGTATATTCATGCGATAAGGATAGAGAAGAGTGAAGACGGCTTCATTGCCATGTAAAAGAAAGAAAGGTACGAATTCCCCATTAATTTTCAAAAACGATCCCAAAAGGTCTTGGTACAACGAATGAAAAGAGCGATTCAATCGCGGAAGGAAAATAACAACAAAACAGAAGTTCCTGAACTCAAAACAAAACGTGGGGAAAAGGGAAAGCAAAATTCCTATTCGGGCACTAGACATTTCTGCCCTCGTCCTCCTCGGGTTCTCCCGACTCTCCGACACTCTCCGCGTTCGAACTCTCTCCTCTCTCGAACGATCCTAACTCCTCGTCCTTCCTCTCGTTGCTTAGGGGTGACGGAATCGAAGCAAGCATCTCGTCGGTCTCTCTTATGATTGCCCGAGGGGCTGAAACGCGCATCCTAAGGGTTCTTTTCTGGAGAATGCGAGAAACGTGGGGCTCCTTGTCTCCACGATACTTCATTCGGCGCGCTGCTCCCGGCGGATGACGCGGCGGTCCATCCGCGGAAATTGCCATGGCGGGAAGTAGGATTGCTATTAGGCCAACGAAGTCTCCTCGAGGCGTGTATGTGGGTGGGCTAAACCAAGTGTAGGATACTGAGGCTTGAGCGGTCCACTCGCTCCAAGGGGAAGGTAGTATATGGATAAGTCGCATGATTCCGTTGTGATGGGTAGTTCCGTACGCGTAGGCATCCAGCCAATGGCCATAGAAATCGGTGACGAAGTTCAGAAGGAACTGCTCTCCGTCCCATTCCATCTCCCTAAAGCGCTCCACGGGAAAGTTCCTATTCTTGGCATAGCGGTGACGCATAAGGCCGTGATAGGGTTGAACCATCTACAAGAAGGGGAAAAAGGAACAAGTCAGCACCGTCTCAAAAGGTGGAAAAAGAATGGAAGGTGTGTGATCTCAAATGGTGCTGCGGAAGTGTAAAAAGTCCAAAAAGGGTGATGGTTCAAGTGTAGTGTCGCGTCAACGTTCTCGTTCCTAAGACAACTACTCGTGCGTTTTCTATTCGCGTTTTGCCGAATTCTCCCATACACTAACGGCCTTATCCTAGTCCTTCCATGTTCCTAGTGTTAATACAAGCGCTGTGATCGTATAGCTAAGTCATGCTAGGTTCCAAAAGTCCAAGTCTAAGCATCGCAACGTTTCAACATACTTTCACGTAATCACATTTGTATTTCATAAATTCTCACAAGTTCTCACACAATACTATCAATAATTCATCATTCAAGAAGCATCGCTTCGCATTCATAATATTTCTAGCACATAAGGCATGCTTTTCACAAGTTCTCATATTCATCATTCACAAATCACCATTCAGGAAGCATCGCTTCACATTCACAATAAGTCATCATTTAAGAAGCATCGCTTCATGAACACAATATTCCCAACACTTATAGCATGCTTTTCACAAAATAACACTTTCCACCGAAACTTCCAAGAGCATAAAATTTAATTCATAAGTCATAGCAATACTTGGTACCTCTTTCTTTGCGGTTGAACGAGACGAGTTGCGGTGTTGAGCTTTCCACATTTAATTCATTTACACAAAAGACCTACATGGACAACCTAAAGTTCGAAAAGAAGAAAGACTCTTGGGTCCAGAGCGGAAAGAACTGGGCTCTGATACCAACTGTAACAGCCCGCCCTCCTAGGGTACAATAAATGCGGCGGCTGTTACCCAAAACCGACTCCAAGAAATCAATACATAGGCTAGGGTTCATTCAAAGAGTACCGACCAAAAGAAGTGGAAGAAATGTCAGAGTATTTAATGCAACAACTCAACCTATAACTTAAGTGGATAATCAAGAAGGAAATTTCATAAATCGGCGATCAAAACTTAGGAGTACGACATAGGTATCAAGAATAAAGTCATAAGAAAAGTATAGGGCCTCAAAACAAGAGAAGAGTGCCAATCGACCGAATCAATATCAGAGTATCAAAAACTTAGCGGAAAACGACCAAGAGTTAAGCATAGCTATGTATGGAGACACAACTACACCTAGAGTTCAACATATCCATATTCATTAATTAAGCTGCTCAACACCCGCCACCGCTCGTCATCATTCAACCTGCACATAGGAAAAACACATGCAGGGCTGAGTATTTTGAAATACTCAGTGAGCTCGTTGCCAAAACATTTTATTCAAAAATTATGCCACCCTTACCAAGTGAACTCGAGTTTTAAGCAGTTAAGAGAAATATCACGAGTATCACAAATATATTTTCACAGACTGGCCAGTCAAAATATCTCCCCATTTTCTCATCAAAATCCACAATCACATATCACAATCTTTCCATGGTGCGACGAAAGCGTGGCCACGCTTTTCGCCCACGAGACCGGCCGACTAGCTAGGACGGCTCCCGATCCCTTCGTGTACACAGCCTGGTAGGGTTTGCGGCCCATACTCAGACCCGAATTCGTATAAGCATATCACGTATCACATTAAAACAGACATAGGCATGGCATAACAGTTAAACCACCCTTATAGCTCCGATAATTAATATGACAAAACAAAAGAAAGAGTTTTTTAGAGTAAAGCCCACCTGGACTGCTTAGATTTCAAGTAGTTTCGCTTTTCCGTTATCTGGCTTCGCAACCGAGGTTTCACCTTTAAATTCACATAGGCGTGTATTCACAAATTAGGTTCAATTATAATTCTTAACTTATGCATGTCTCGTTACTTCCCTCTTTCCCATCGATTCACCTTAATCTTCATAACTTATTAACTTCAAGTCACACTTATCATAATTCACCAATTTCAAGTCATGCTTATCATACATACATATATTCCTTAGCATCTCAACCCTAGATCTATCATCATATCATACAAAAGTATTTAGCCATCAAGCACACACTACACAACACATACTTCAACACACACACCCCGCACGCATAACACACACACACGGCACACACACCTCACACTCGGCACACACACACACACACACATGTTCCCATATCCCTTCTTATCCCTTTTTCACTCGATTAATATGCATGAAGGTTCAAGAACACCGATTAAATCGGTTGGAAGAAAAAGAAAAGAAGAGGTAGAAGAAGAACAACATAACTCTTAAGCAAAAATACCTTCTTATAGAAAATAAATCAGTAGAAACAAAGTAGAGGCTTGGTTCTTCAATATCCGCGGATTAAACTTCGATTTCTTCTCAAAAGATGAAGGATTTATGGAGTAAAGTGGAAGAAAATTGAGAGAGTATATGGGGAGGGAGTTTTCGAAAACTATGGGGGCTAGGGTTGGGGTTTTGGTTCTTATTTATAGAGTCCAATGAGATCTTTAGGTAATAAGAATAGAATATTTGGTAAGATCTTTTGCCTTATAATTAAATAGAATAAAATAATAGGATGAAGTAAGGAAGGAAAATTAACAAAAATAGGAGGTGGCAATATCTCCTATTTTCGAAAATATGGCTAGATTAATTAGCCATGGTTTTGTTTTTGGTATATTTTACGGGGTAGAATAAAATATCACGGAGCAAAATAAAAATAAGAATTCCCTCTCGGAAGCAAGAAATAGGCGTGTTCTATGCCTATTAAATAAGGTATGGATTTTGACTATCAATTAAAATAAGGTATGGTAAGGTTCTCTTGAAATAAGGAAAGATTTGGTAGAATAATTAAATTCTAGGTATGGAAGGAAATCAAGTAAGGAGTCAAATAAAATAAAAATAATTCTTTCCTTCCCAAACATAGTGATTTTCGAAAATCACTAGAGAAACAAGGGGCTCGATTTTTTTCCATCTTTAAACAAGGAAATAATTGGCTCTTGGATTTAATTTGAACAAATATCCCAAGGATTAAATAAATTCCGGAAGAAATGGAATTTCTCTTCAACGGGGTCTAGGGTTCGAATATTTCTAAGAAGTAGGGTGACAAGTATTTATGGAATTTTTCTCTAAATAATCTCACTCACCCTTAGTCAAATAATTTACCAAATAACTTCACAAATTAATAAATCACATACCACATCATTAAATCACTAAGTTTGACTTTTCAAACTTTCCACACAAACCCTAGTCTTCAAGTCAAACGTATCACCTTGTGAATAAATGCATTCTCGATTCCACGTCATCAACATTTAATTCTAGGGCTCTAAAATTAGGGTTCTAAATTCGGAGATGTTACAAATGGATTGTCCATCCAACGACGCTCTGGCACATTAGACCTCATCGGGTTGGATTCCCCCGACACTCACCGAGTCGCGCCAATCGTCGCTGTAGGTCTCGAACCTGTTGTCACATGTCACCGTTCACGAAGTTGCGCTGGAGCCTGGAGGTCTTGTAACCGTTGTCTCGGATCATCATTGTCGATGTCGCTTAGATAACGCTGTCGTGAAGCCAGTGCCGAATGCACACTGGGACAAGGGGTACAGCTACCCCCAAAATACGGTTTAATATAGTAT
Source organism: Salvia hispanica (assembly GCF_029641045.1). NCBI lineage: Eukaryota > Viridiplantae > Streptophyta > Magnoliopsida > Lamiales > Lamiaceae > Salvia > Salvia hispanica. The sequence continues at coordinate 49,606,871 of NC_142692.1, read as the reverse complement.
TAGTGGATAATAATAGTTTCGTTATCAGTAGCCTACGGGTAGAAAGCTTTTTTTGCCTCATCATAACAATTTTAATATTATTGTTTTAACGTTTGTGAAAATTCATTGGCCCATCACGATATTTCACTGATACCCAATTATCCTATTCAATTCAATTACTATAATTTTATTATGTATTTTTTTATAAATTTGTTTGATTGACAAATAAACTTGACTTGTCCTTTTCAATTTATTTTGGTTTTCATTCATACACTGATTTCATTTGCCTTTTCAGTTTGAATTTGTATTCATTTATAAATATTCATATAGCTAAATTATTAACAAATGTAATTTCTTTAATGTTGTTTTCATTTATATTTTGTTTCATTACTTTGTTTATAACAGATATTTATGTAGCTATTATTTAACAAATACTAGTAGTAAAGTTTATATAATTTTTTCGTTCGTGTAAAACAAAATATTAAGAAAAACAAATTAAGATCTAATTACAGAATCTATTGTCTATAATGGATTAATTCAATTTGGACTTTTAAAGTCAACAGATTGGAACTTAAAGATGATTTTTAAAAAAAAGATAATACACTCTGCCAAAGTTGAAGTAAATTTCTTAAAATACATAAGAACATTCATTTCAAATAAAATGAAGCTAACATAAACTAAATTATTCATAATATAAAGAACCTTCTTTTTAAATAGTAGTAATCATCCAGAGTAATAACACTAGAAAAATAATTTATTTTTATTTACAATGAAGGGTTTAATGAAAAAAAATAAATATAAAGATTCTAATTTAGAAAAATGACAGAGAACAAAAAGGCTTATTCGCATATTGAAGCTCTACGTCGATGTAATTATTTTCGCATCCCGCATTGAAAATCCTGGATCCGTCACTGCGTGCAGCCTCTTCGTTTGGGAGATCTCCACGTCCCCCACCACGATCGCCACCACGAGCATCACCACGTCTGCAACCATGTCTACATATCTACTTGGACAGACAAAGTTATCGTAGAGTTTGTTACTTTTTACACGCCGACAGTATGCTTTAATAATTTTAAATCTTATTTTCTACTGTGATACATATTTACTTGATTATGTATTTGGAACCCTAGCCTGAGTAGTATGTGCTCGGTATATTTAATTAGAATATATGGAATTTTATTTTAAATATTCTTTTAAATTAATTAAAGTGTAACTGTAATAGAATTTATAAATAAATTTATTTTATAATAAAATATTACAGGAAATGGCGAAAATAAATTTTACTTACCAAGAAAGAAGAACCAATGCGCATACGTTAGCACGGGTCAAATACGACAATGATCCAATTTTACTTGCCAAAAAATGAGCTTCAATGCGCACACTTTTGCACGAATCAAATCCGACATGATCCAATTTTACTTACCGACAAAGGGGCTGCAATGCACGCACGGTTAGCGCAAGTCAAATCCGACATAATCTGACATGGTCATTCATTAAATCAATAATCTTTTATTAAAAAGACAGTCACTTTAATCACTCTAAATCATATAAAATGTCATTTTTAATACCCACTCAAAATAGTCTCAATTTTTATTTTGATTTGTTCGCTAAATTTGTCCAATTAATATTTATGGAAACATTTTACTCATTTTTTCTCTGTATTCATACTTATCCAGTTTTACTCTCTCTTTCTGTCACTTTACCTATTGTGTATTAAAACTTGTGTAGTCCATAAATGAGATTATTTTTTCGGACAGAGGAGTATATAGTATTCCCGTATTCCCTTCATCTGCATTAAAATGTCACATTTTGGCTTTTGGAATATTCACAACTTAATGAACTTTACACACTATTAAATCATTATACTTGTAAAATTTATAAATAAAACTTGAATATCCCGTTTTAATTTTGTCGTGCTTATAATAGTACAAAAAATAAAAACAAGACTGTTAGCCAAAGTGTATAATACTAATAGCCTTTTTGGATTTGTAGGAAGGAAGTGCAGAGAGTTCATCCCAATCAAGCCCTCTTGGGCTGACCCTCAGTAAGACTCCATCTTTCCTAAATCTGGTGCAGATGAGTTTGAACAATGCGAAGCGTACTATTTCCGGTAAGGATATGCCAAGAAGAAGAGTGGAGGAATATGTATCTCCGGAGAAATAAAAGGCTTCCAATTTCCCGGCAATGCACCTCCAGATCGGAACTTGGGAGGTATGTTGAAATTAATTAATGATGATATTAGTTAATACTCGTTCCATCCAAAAAAAAGTCAGTCACATACTAAATTTAGAAAGTTACTTTCAATTTATTACTCACTTTTTATATTCGTCTGTATAACTTTATTCATATTTTCTCTCTTTCTCTCGTGCCATGCAGAAGGTGACTAAGAATGAAGGCGACATCACCGCCAAATTTTACTATGCGAAGCGCAAAATGGTGTGGGAGGTGCTAGATGGAGCTCTCAAGAGAAAGCTCGAAATACTGTGGTCTGATATCTCTGCCATAAGGATTTCCCTACCCAAAGGTCTCCCCGGCATCCTCGAAATCGAGGTTTTCTTCTCTCTCTTTAACTCATTTTTCCTTTCTACTTTGTGCAAGAGAATGAGATAAAACTGGTTGTTTTTTTGTGAAGCTGAACCAACCCCCGATCTTCTTCCACGAAATCAACCCTCAGCCAAGAAAGCACACCCTTTGGCAGAAGTCCGATGATTTCACAGAAGGCCAAGCTCCCAATTGGAGGTAAAATACAAACTCATTCTTACAAATCATGAACATTTTATGCACTTGTAATGAACATTTTATGTACATGTAATGAACTACCCTCTTGTAGTGAATACATTATGCATATAATGTTCATTATAAGGGTTAGTCCGTTACATGTTTATAATAAGTTTATACAACATTTATTACATGTGCAAAAATGTTCATTACAAGTGCATAAACTACCCTCTTGTAGTGAATACATTATGCATATAATGTTCATTATAAGGGTTAGTCCGTTACATGTTTATAATAAGTTTATACAACATTTATTACATGTGCAAAAATGTTCATTACAAGTGCATAAAATGTTCGCGAGAGATTCCTCTGCTCTAACACTAATGATTCCTCTACTCTAACACTAATGGATATCATACATCACTCTTGCTTTCTCAGGATACACTCTCTGATGTTCTCACCAGGTGTGCTGGACAAACACTGCGAGAAGCTTCTGCAATCCGATGTGCGCCTGTGTGCATTGGCCAAGATGCCATTCCCAAGCCACGCCTCTCCATTTTTCAATCCGGACATGTTCGTGCCCTTCTCGCTCGACTTCTACAGCTACCCGTATCCTCCACTGCCAACAATGGACGCGGGGACATCGTCTTGGGCTGGCTATCAGCCAAGTGAAGGGATGATTGATTTTGGGGTGGCTGCAGCACCCTCCAACAACACCAACTACCAGCAGGCCTATGGAATGGGGTTGGGGTTGGATGCACAACCTCAATACAATGTGAATGCACTGGGATTTGATCCCAGTATGAGTGCTCAGTGGATGATGCCCCCTCAACCTCAGCTCTACCCTGAGCCGGGCCTCAACATGATGGATGATCAAACTCTCCTAATGGGGCAGCACCAATTCGCCGATAACTCTCTGCCTCCCTTTCCCGGTGAAACTTCCGCCTCCCCCAATTTTTACATACCGCCATGGGAGTGAGAGTGATACAAATAGCTGCGTTTGGTAGGACTATTGTATGTGCTGAATTGTATACACTTTGGAGGGTGGGACAATGTTAAGGATACAACCAACACACTGGAGAGGGCACAAGGAATGAGGAAGAGCCGGAGTTAGATGCAGAGGAAGAAGTGACGGCCGATGCAAGCAGGCCGGTGGAGGAGCAAGACAAGGCGGATCTGCCGGGCACTAGGAAGCTGAGGCCGCGGAAGAATATCAAACCACTCGAGATATATCAGGATTACAGCGGAAATTAGAACTAGCAAGTTATTTTAGTACTTATTTCCATGTTTAGTTATTTCAGTATTTTTGGACTATTTTATTTTCGGGGCCAAACTATAAGCTCCATTCGGTTTTTTTTGTGTTGGTTCTTTCCAGAATGTCTAGGTTACGTCGAACCAACCATAGGGTCCTTAGTCTATAAAGAGGGCTATTTCATTAACTTACGCTTTTATGAATGAAATATTTTGCCCAACTATACCGTGCAAATCAAGTAATTCTCAACGCACCGTACGGGAAAGCGGGCGCCAGCAACCCTAGTCACACTTCCACCAACCACGAAAATGTCCATTAATAATTTTATCTCTTTGACAATGATATTTGCATACCATGAATAATAAAGTGTTCATGAGCCGACATTGGTTTCCAATTTGAGAGGTGATAGACCAATATAAGAAATGTGAATCAAATCAACTATCTCTTTCGCAATCATATAAAGGTAATAATTGGCCATTTTGTCATTACAAGCATCAGTCATATTCAAGGAATGTGTTAAATTCTCTAAATCATTGTCCCACGTCGACTTGGTGATGATCCTAGCTTCTCTATACAAGTGTGGATAACCCTCCCCCTTATGAGGCCTTTTTAAGGGGTGAGTGGCCCATTTCTAATATGGTATCAGAGCAGGGCCCAAGTCGATGATGGTTTATCTCTTTATCTCTTCTCTTGCCTACCCACGTGATGGAAGTCCGATGTGTCATTCCGGCCCACACGTGAGGGGGCGTGTTAAAATTCTAATATCTTGTCTCACATCGGCTTGGTGATGATCCTATCTCTTCTGTATAAGGATGGATAACCCTCCCCCTTTTGAGGCCTTTTAAGGGGTGAGTGTCATTGTCCCACATCGACTTGGTGATGATCCTAGCTTCTCTATATAAGTGTGGATAACCCTCCCCCTTATGAGGCCTTTTAAGGGTGAGTGGCCCATTTCTAATATGGTATCAGAACGGGCCCAAGTCGATGATAGTTTTTTCTTTATCTCTTATCTACCTCACGAGTGGAAGACCGATGTCCTTTCTGGCCCACATCGATGATGGTTCTCTTATCTCTAGCATTGCCTACCCACGTGATGGAAGACCGATGTCCTTTCCGGCCACACGTGAGGGGGCGTGTTAAATTCTCTAAATTCTGTCCCACATCGACTTGGTGATGATCCTATCTAATCTATATAAGTATGGATAACCCTCCCCCTTATGAGGCCTTTTAAGGGGTGAGTGGCCCATTTCTAATATGGTATCAGAGCAGGACCCAAGTCGATGATGGTTTATCTCTTTATCTCTTCTCTTGCCTACCCACGTGATGGAAGTCCGATGTGTCATTCCGGCCCACACGTGAGGGGGCGTGTTAAATTCTTCAAATCATTGTCCCACATCGACTTGGTGATGATCCTAGCTTCTCTATATAAGTGTGGATAACCCTCCCCCTTATGAGGCCTTTTAAGGGGTGAGTGGCTCATTTCTAATAGAATGTGTGATTCTTAATCTCGATTTCTTTCTTTGGATAAAAACTACGATAAATCAACACTACTATTATTATATACACACATGTGCGTGTTTGTGTGTGTGAATTATCACTGTCACTTTCCATTCCTATATATTGTGCATTCAATTGGAAACTCTTTCTAACAAAAGGCTGCACGTGCTTCATAGGAAACTCTACGATAAATCCAATTAACTTTTATTCCTAATTCTACTTGATATATATAATATTAGTGCACGGTCAGTATTAAGATATTGCACGTAATCAATTACATATCAGATCGTCAAATTCCATTGTTTTCTTCTTTTTTTTCATGATATTATTAATAATATACATTGTTTTTTGGATATAACTCGTCAAGACACAAAATCTTAGCCACCTTATATGCACTTGTAAGTAACAATTGATTTTTTGTAAAAAGAAATGGGTATAGTTTTATTAGGTAACACACGAAATTTGGGTAGTTTTTATTTTGCACGAATTTTAAATTTCATCATCAAATACATGGTCTTCTAATTCTCTTCTTTTGAAAATATAGCATAATCACAATTCACAGATGATACAAACGTACATCCACGTGAAATTGTTTTCATTTTCACTTAGGCTCTGTTTGGTAAACGGAATTGGAATTCAAATTCTATGGAATTGAATTGGACTAATTCAATTCCAAATCATATGTTTGGTAAAATGAACAAAATATATGGAAATGAATTTGAAGAATTTGTGTACAAACTATATACAAAATACACTCCCACACACACTTTACTCAAAATACACATACTATACACAAACACACGAAATACACACTTCACACATTATATACAAAATACACACACTGCACACACTATACACGAAATACACACACTACACACACTATACACTAAATACTCACATTGCACAAAATATACACACACTATCACAAAATACACATTGTGCATGCACTATTCAAAAAAACACAATCCACACATTGCACACACTACACATGATATACACAAAATAAATACTACATACACTATAGATAATATACACATACTACACACATTGCATACTAAAGATACTACACACACTAGTAACAACAATGTTGTATGGGTCCAAAAGTCCAATCACTAAAAAAACCTTTAATGAAAATTAATGGAATTCGTATAAATTAAATTGACGACCACTTAATTTCACTATCTATAATTATTATCTCAAATTAGCCTAATAAAAAATCGGCCGATAGCAATAATTAAAGAGATATAAATATATATCCCTAGTTTTTATGTTTTCATTACCACCAAAAAAATGTTGTTGGCTCATGATCCTAAGTCAAACAATGAGCCCATATTGCTTTCTTTTCTCTCAACTCTTGGCTGTTTCTCATCACACCAACACATGTGCATTCATCACACAAGAAAATCAACAAGAAGCTAACTAGTTAGAAATTAAAATGGGTGATAGTGGTGAGAGTGTTTTTTAGAAATATAGTGAAGCCTATTTTCAAACTCATGATTTTCAAACTGCAAATCATGATGGCTTCTCTTGTGAAGATTCTGGTGGCTCAAAGAGGATTTCACTCTCTTCAGGCTCTGAGAACAACCACCAGGTTCTCTCTTCATCATTATCTTCATTTATGGTTCTATTCATTTTTAGTTGAAAAAAAAAAACTCATTTTTTTACTTGTTTTTGTGCATTGATTTTAGCTCGCGCGCCATTTTTGGCTCGCACGCGCAATATTGTGTAATACTTGCAAACTACATTCGAAAAATAAAAAAAATAAGATTATGTCTTTTCCAAACCATATATTCCTTTTTTCCCTTTTTTCACTTTATACCTTAACACATGCAAAAGTTAATGGTCCGCGTTCAATGCTACACCTGATAAAATGTATCAATCACGTTTGTTTAAATTTTTGTCGGGCTTATAATAGTACAAGTAATTAAAACAAGATTATTAGCCAAAGTGTATAATGTCAATTGCCTTTTATGATTTGTAGGAAGGAAGTGCAGAGTGTTCATCCCAGTCAAGCCGTCTTGGGCTGTCCCTGAGTAAAACTCCATCATTCCTAAATCTGGTGATGGGTTTGAAAAAATGGAAGCATCCCATTTCAGGTAAAGATATGCCGAGAAGAAGTGTGGAGGAATATGTATCTTCGGAGAAATTAAAGGCTTCCAATTTCCAGGCAATACACCTCCAGATCAGAGGTGCCTTGCTGGCAATGTTAGAAATTAATTAATGATGATATTTGTCAAAGGGAGAGTAACTTTTTCTTGAATGAGGTCACACAAATATTTGTTCTTTTATACTCTCCCTTTAAAGAAAATTAATACGTGTTATCATTCATTTACTTCACATTGCAATGTACAATCAATAAATAAATATTGTTGTCTCTAACTTAAAAATCTCTCACATGCTAACTAACAATCTAGAAGAGGATTTCACTCTCTTCCGGCTCTGAGGACCAACACCAGGTTCTTTCTTCTTCATCCTATTCTTTCTTGGGTCCACTCATTTTTAGATGAAAAAAAAAATCATTTTTTTACTTGTTTTTGTGCATTGATTTTAGCTCGCGCGCCATTTTTGGCTACCACGCGCAATATTGTGCAATACTTGCAAACCACATTCGAAAAATAAAAAAAAATAAGGTTATGTCTTTTCCAAACCATTAATTCCTTTTTTCCATTTTTTCACTTTATACCTTAACACTTGCAAAAGTTAATGGTCCGCGTTCAATGCTACACCTGATAAAATATATATATCATGTTTGTTTAAATTTTTGTCAGGCTTATAATAGTACAAGTAATAAAAACAAGATTATTAGCCAAAGTGTATAATGTCAATTGCCTTTTATGATTTGTAGGAAGGAAGTGCAGAGTGTTCATCCCAGTCAAGCCATCTTGGGCTGGCCCTGAGTAAAACTCCATCATTCCTAAATCTGGTGATGAGTTTGAAAAAATGGAAGCATCCCATTTCAGGTAAGGATATGCCGAGAAGAAGAGTGGAGGAATATGTATCTTTGGAGAAATTAAAGGCTTCCAATTTCCAGGCAATGCACCTCCAGATCAGAGGCGCCTTGCTGGCAATGTTAGAAATTAATTAATGATGATATTTGTCAAAGGGAGAGTAACTTTTTCTTGAATGAGGTCACACAAATATTTGTTCTTTTATACTCTCCCTTTAAAGAAAATTAATACGTGTTATCATTCATTTACTTCACATTGCAATGTACAATCAATAAATAAATATTGTTGTCTCTAACTTAAAAATCTCTCACATGCTAACTAACAATCTAGAAGAGGATTTCACTCTCTTCCGGCTCTGAGGACCAACACCAGGTTCTTTCTTCTTCATCCTATTCATTTTTGGGTCCATTCATTTTTAGATGAATAAAAAAATCATTTTTTTACTTGTTTTTGTGCATTGATTTTAGCTCGCGCGCCATTTTTGGCTACCACGCGCAATATTGTGCAATACTTGCAAACCACATTCGAAAAATAAAAAAAAATAAGGTTATGTCTTTTCCAAACCATTAATTCCTTTTTTCCATTTTTTCACTTTATACCTTAACACTTGCAAAAGTTAATGGTCCGCGTTCAATGCTACACCTGATAAAATATATCGATCACGTTTGTTTAATTTTTTGTCAGGCTTATAATAGTACAAGTAATAAAAACAAGATTACTAGCCAAAGTGTATAATTTTAATTGACTTTTATGATTTGTAGGAAGGAAGTGCAGAGAGTTCATCCCAGTCAAGCCGTCTTGGGCTGGCCCTGAGTAAAACTCCATCATTCCTAAATCTGGTGATGAGTTTGAAAAAATGGAAGCATCCCATTTCAGGTAAGGATATGCCGAGAAGAAGAGTGGAGGAATATGTATCTTCGGAGAAATTAAAGGCTTCCAATTTCCAGGCAATGCACCTCCAGACCAGAGGTGCCTTGCTGGCAATGTTAGAAATTAATTAATGATGATATTTGTCAAAGGAAGAGTAACTTTTTCTTGAATGAGGTCACACAAATATTTGTTCTTTTATACTCTCCCTTTAAAGAAAATTAATACGTGTTATCATTCATTTACTTCACATTGCAATGTACAATCAATAAATAAAATTGTTGTCTCTAACTTAAAAATCTCTCACATGCTAACTAACAATCTAGAAGAGGATTTCACTCTCTTCCGGCTCTGAGGACCAACACCAGGTTCTTTCTTCTTCATCCTATTCTTTCTTGGGTCCACTCATTTTTAGATGAAAAAAAAAATCATTTTTTTACTTGTTTTTGTGCATTGATTTTAGCTCGCGCGCCATTTTTGGCTCTCACGCGCTATATTGTGCAATACTTGCAAACCACATTCGAAAAATAAAAAAAAATAAGATTATGTCTTTTCCAAACCATTAATTCCTTTTTTCCATTTTTTCACTTTATACCTTAACACTAGCAAAAGTTAATGGTCCGCGTTCAATGCTACACCTGATAAAATATATCGATCACGTTTGTTTAAATTATTGTCGGGCTTATAATAGTACAAGTACTAAAAACAAGATTATTAGCCAAAGTGTATAATTTTAATTGACTTTTATGATTTGTAGGAAGGAAGTGCAGAGAGTTCATCCCAGTCAAGCCGTCTTGGGCTGGCCCTGAGTAAAACTCCATCATTCCTAAATCTGGTGATGAGTTTGAAAAAATGGAAGCATCCCATTTCAGGTAAAGATATGCCGAGAAGAAGTGTGGAGGAATATGTATCTTCGGAGAAATTAAAGGCTTCCAATTTCCAGGCAATGCACCTCCAGATCAGAAGTGCCTTGCTGGCAATGTTAGAAATTAATTAATGATGATATTTGTCAAAGGGAGAGTAACTTTTTCTTGAATGAGGTCACACAAATATTTGTTCTTTTATACTCTCCCTTTAAAGAAAATTAATACGTGTTATCATTCATTTACTTCACATTGCAATGTACAATCAATAAATAAATATTGTTGTCTCTAACTTAAAAATCTCTCACATGCTAACTAACAATCTAGAAGAGGATTTCACTCTCTTCCGGCTCTGAGGACCAACACCAGGTTCTTTCTTCTTCATCCTATTCATTTTTGGGTCCATTCATTTTTAGATGAATAAAAAAATCATTTTTTTACTTGTTTTTGTGCATTGATTTTAGCTCGCGCGCCATTCTTGGCTACCACGCGCAATATTGTGCAATACTTGCAAACCACATTCGAAAAATAAAAGAGAATAAGGTTATGTCTTTTCCAAACCATTAATTCCTTTTTTCCATTTTTTCACTTTATACCTTAACACTAGCAAAAGTTAATGGTCCGCGTTCAATGCTACAGCTGATAAAATATATCGATCACGTTTGTTTAAATTTTTGTCGGGCTTGTAATAGTACAAGTAATAAAAACAAGATTATTAGCCAAAGTGTATAATTTCTATTGCCTTTTATGATTTGTAGGAAGGAAGTGCAGATAGTTCATCCCAGTCAAGCCGTCTTGGGCTGGCCCTGAGTAAAACTCCATCATTCCTAAATCTGGTGATGAGTTTGAAAAAATGGAAGCATCCCATTTCAGGTAAGGATATGCCGAGAAGAAGAGTGGAGGAATATGTATCTTCGGAGAAATTAAAGGCTTCCAATTTCCAGGCAATGCACCTCCAGATCAGAGGTGCCTTGCTGGCAATGTTAGAAATTAATTAATGATGATATTTGTCAAAGGGAGAGTAACTTTTTCTTGAATGAGGTCACACAAATATTTGTTCTTTTATACTCTCCCTTTAAAGAAAATTAATACGTGTTATCATTCATTTACTTCACATTGCAATGTACAATCAATAAATAAATATTGTTGTCTCTAACTTAAAAATCTCTCACATGCTAACTAACAATCTAGTAGAGGATTTCACTCTCTTCCGGCTCTGAGGACCAACACCAGGTTCTTTCTTCTTCATCCTATTCTTTCTTGGGTCCATTCAATTTTAGATGAAAAAAAAAATCATTTTTTTACTTGTATTGTGCATTGATTTTAGCTCGCGCGCCATTTTTGGCTCCCACGCGCAATATTGTGCAATACTTGCAAACCACATTCGAAAAATAAAAGAGAATAAGGTTATGTCTTTTCCAAACCATTAATTCCTTTTTTCCATTTTTTCACTTTATACCTTAACACTAGCAAAAGTTAATGGTCCGCGTTCAATGCTACACCTGATAAAATATATCGATCACGTTTGTTTAAATTTTTGTCGGGCTTATAATAGTACAAGTAATAAAAACAAGATTATTAGCCAAAGTGTATAATTTCAATTGCCTTTTATGATTTGTAGGAAGGAAGTGCAGAGAGTTCATCCCAGTCAAGCCGTCTTGGGCTGGCCCTGAGTAAAACTCCATCATTCCTAAATCTGGTGATGAGTTTGAAAAAATGGAAGCATCCCATTTCAGGTAAGGATATGCCGAGAAGAAGAGTGGAGGAATATGTATCTTCGGAGAAATTAAAGGCTTCCAATTTCCAGGCAATGCACCTCCAGATCAGAGGTGCCTTGCTGGCAATGTTAGAAATTAATTAATGATGATATTTGTCAAAGGAAGAGTAACTTTTTCTTGAATGAGGTCACACAAATATTTGTTCTTTTATACTCTCCCTTTAAAGAAAATTAATACGTGTTATCATTCATTTACTTCACATTGCAATGTACAATCAATAAATAAATATTGTTGTCTCTAACTTAAAAATCTCTCACATGCTAACTAACAATCTAGAAGAGGATTTCACTCTCTTCCGGCTCTGAGGACCAACACCAGGTTCTTTCTTCTTCATCCTATTCTTTCTTGGGTCCATTCAATTTTAGATGAAAAATAAAATCATTTTTTTACTTGTATTATGCATTGATTTTAGCTCGCGCGCCATTTTTGGCTCCCACGCGCAATATTGTGCAATACTTGCAAACCACATTCGAAAAATAAAAGAGAATAAGGTTATGTCTTTTCCAAACCATTAATTCCTTTTTTCCATTTTTTCACTTTATACCTTAACACTAGCAAAAGTTAATGGTCCGCGTTCAATGCTACAGCTGATAAAATATATCGATCACGTTTGTTTAAATTTTTGTCGGGCTTATAATAGTACCAGTAATAAAAACAAGATTATTAGCCAAAGTGTATAATTTCAATTGCCTTTTATGATTTGTAGGAAGGAAGTGCAGAGAGTTCATCCCAGTCAAGCCGTCTTGGGCTGGCCCTGAGTAAAACTCCATCATTCCTAAATCTGGTGATGAGTTTGAAAAAATGGAAGCATCCCATTTCAGGTAAGGATATGCCGAGAAGAAGAGTGGAGGAATATGTATCTTCGGAGAAATTAAAGGCTTCCAATTTCCAGGCAATGCACCTCCAGATCAGAGGTGCCTTGCTGGCAATGTTAGAAATTAATTAATGATGATATTTGTCGAAGGGAGAGTAACTTTTTCTTGAATGAGGTCACACAAATATTTGTTCTTTTATACTCTCCCTTTAAAGAAAATTAATACGTGTTATCATTCATTTACTTCACATTGCAATGTACAATCAATAAATAAATATTGTTGTCTCTAACTTAAAAATCTCTAACATGCTAACTAACAATCTAGAAGAGGATTTCACTCTCTTCCGGCTCTGAGGACCAACACCAGGTTCTTTCTTCTTCATCCTATTCTTTCTTGGGTCCATTCAATTTTAGATGAAAAAAAAAATCATTTTTTTACTTGTATTATGCATTGATTTTAGCTCGCGCGCCATTTTTGGCTCCCACGCGCAATATTGTGCAATACTTGCAAACCACATTCGAAAAATAAAAGAGAATAAGGTTATGTCTTTTCCAAACCATTAATTCCTTTTTTCCATTTTTTCACTTTATACCTTAACACTAGCAAAAGTTAATGGTCCGCGTTCAATGCTACACCTGATAAAATATATCGATCACGTTTGTTTAAATTTTTGTCGGGCTTATAATAGTACAAGTAATAAAAACAAGATTATTAGCCAAAGTGTATAATTTCAATTGCCTTTTATGATTTGTAGGAAGGAAGTGCAGAGAGTTCATCCCAGTCAAGCCGTCTTGGGCTGGCCCTGAGTAAAACTCCATCATTCCTAAATCTGGTGATGAGTTTGAAAAAATGGAAGCATCCCATTTCAGGTAAGGATATGCCGAGAAGAAGAGTGGAGGAATATGTATCTTCGGAGAAATTAAAGGCTTCCAATTTCCAGGCAATGCACCTCCAGATCAGAGGTGCCTTGCTGGCAATGTTAGAAATTAATTAATGATGATATTTGTCGAAGGGAGAGTAACTTTTTCTTGAATGAGGTCACACAAATATTTGTTCTTTTATACTCTCCCTTTAAAGAAAATTAATACGTGTTATCATTCATTTACTTCACATTGCAATGTACAATCAATAAATAAAATTGTTGTCTCTAACTTAAAAATCTCTCACATGCTAACTAACAATCTAGAAGAGGATTTCACTCTCTTCCGGCTCTGAGGACCAACACCAGGTTCTTTCTTCTTCATCCTATTCTTTCTTGGGTCCACTCATTTTTAGATGAAAAAAAAAATCATTTTTTTACTTGTTTTTGTGCATTGATTTTAGCTCGCGCGCCATTTTTGGCTACCACGCGCAATATTGTGCAATACTTGGAAACCACATTCGAAAAATAAAAAAAAATAAGGTTATGTCTTTTCCAAACCATTAATTCCTTTTTTCCATTTTTTCACTTTATACCTTAACACTTGCAAAAGTTAATGGTCCGCGTTCAATGCTACACCTGATAAAATATATCGATCACGTTTGTTTAAATTTTTGTCGGGCTTATAATAGTACAAGTAGTAAAAACAAGATTATTAGCCAAAGTGTATAATGTCAATTGCCTTTTATGATTTCTAGGAAGGAAGTGCAGAGACTTCATCCCAGTCAAGCCGTCTTGGGCTGGCCCTGAGTAAAACTCCATCATTCCTAAATCTGGTGATGAGTTTGAAAAAATGGAAGCATCTCATTTCAGGTAAGGATATGCCGAGAAGAAGAGTGGAGGAATATGTATCTTCGGAGAAATTAAAGGCTTCCAATTTCCATGCAATGCACCTCCAGATCAGAGGTGCCTTGCTGGCAATGTTAGAAATTAATTAATGATGATATTTGTCAAAGGGAGAGTAACTTTTTCTTGAATGAGGTCACACAAATATTTGTTCTTTTATACTCTCCCTTTAAAGAAAATTAATACGTGTTATCATTCATTTACTTCACATTGCAATGTACAATCAATAAATAAATATTGTTGTCTCTAACTTAAAAATCTCTCACATGCTAACTAACAATCTAGAAGAGGATTTCACTCTCTTCCGGCTCTGAGGACCAACACCAGGTTCTTTCTTCTTCATCCTATTCTTTCTTGGGTCCATTCAATTTTAGATGAAAAAAAAAATCATTTTTTTACTTGTATTGTGCATTGATTTTAGCTCGCGCGCCATTTTTGGCTCCCACGCGCAATATTGTGCAATACTTGCAAACCACATTCGAAAAATAAAAAAGAATAAGGTTATGTCTTTTCCAAACCATTAATTCCTTTTTTCCATTTTTTCACTTTATACCTTAACACTAGCAAAAGTTAATGGTCCGCGTTCAATGCTACACCTGATAAAATATATCGATCACGTTTGTTTAAATTTTTGTCGGGCTTATAATAGTACAAGTAATAAAAACAAGATTATTAGCCAAAGTGTATAATTTCAATTGCCTTTTATGATTTGTAGGAAGGAAGTGCAGAGAGTTCATCCCAGTCAAGCCGTCTTGGGCTGGCCCTGAGTAAAACTCCATCATTCCTAAATCTGGTGATGAGTTTGAAAAAATGGAAGCATCCCATTTCAGGTAAGGATATGCCGAGAAGAAGAGTGGAGGAATATGTATCTTCGGAGAAATTAAAGGCTTCCAATTTCCAGGCAATGCACCTCCAGATCAGAGGTGCCTTGCTGGCAATGTTAGAAATTAATTAATGATGATATTTGTCAAAGGGAGAGTAACTTTTTCTTGAATGAGGTCACACAAATATTTGTTCTTTTATACTCTCCCTTTAAAGAAAATTAATACGTGTTATCATTCATTTACTTCACATTGCAATGTACAATCAATAAATAAAATTGTTGTCTCTAACTTAAAAATCTCTCACATGCTAACTAACAATCTAGAAGAGGATTTCACTCTCTTCCGGTTCTGAGGACCAACACCAGGTTCTTTCTTCTTCATCCTATTCTTTCTTGGGTCCACTCATTTTTAGATGAAAAAAAAAATCATTTTTTTACTTGTTTTTGTGCATTGATTTTAGCTCGCGCGCCATTTTTGGCTACCACGCGCAATATTGTGCAATACTTGGAAACCACATTCGAAAAATAAAAAAAAATAAGGTTATGTCTTTTCCAAACCATTAATTCCTTTTTTCCATTTTTTCACTTTATACCTTAACACTTGCAAAAGTTAATGGTCCGCGTTCAATGCTACACCTGATAAAATATATCGATCACGTTTGTTTAAATTTTTGTCGGGCTTATAATAGTACAAGTAGTAAAAACAAGATTATTAGCCAAAGTGTATAATGTCAATTGCCTTTTATGATTTCTAGGAAGGAAGTGCAGAGACTTCATCCCAGTCAAGCCGTCTTGGGTTGGCCCTGAGTAAAACTCCATCATTCCTAAATCTGGTGATGAGTTTGAAAAAATGGAAGCATCCCATTTCAGGTAAGGATATGCCGAGAAGAAGAGTGGAGGAATATGTATCTTCGGAGAAATTAAAGGCTTCCAATTTCCAGGCAATGCACCTCCAGATCAGAGGTGCCTTGCTGGCAATGTTAGAAATTAATTAATGATGATATTTGTCAAAGGGAGAGTAACTTTTTCTTGAATGAGGTCACACAAATATTTGTTCTTTTATACTCTCCCTTTAAAGAAAATTAATACGTGTTATCATTCATTTACTTCACATTGCAATGTACAATCAATAAATAAATATTGTTGTCTCTAACTTAAAAATCTTTCACATGCTAACTAACAATCTAGAAGAGGATTTCACTCTCTTCCGGCTCTGAGGACCAACACCAGGTTCTTTCTTCTTCATCCTATTCTTTCTTGGGTCCATTCAATTTTAGATGAAAAAAAAAATCATTTTTTTACTTGTATTGTGCATTGATTTTAGCTCGCGCGCCATTTTTGGCTCCCACGCGCAATATTGTGCAATACTTGCAAACCACATTCGAAAAATAAAAAAAAATAAGATTATGTCTTTTCCAAACCATTAATTCCTTTTTTCCATTTTTTCACTTTATACCTTAACACTTGCAAAAGTTAATGGTCCGCGTTCAATGCTACACCTGATAAAATATATCGATCACGTTTGTTTAAATTTTTGTCGGGCTTATAATAGTACCAGTAATAAAAACAAGATTATTAGCCAAAGTGTATAATTTCAATTGCCTTTTATGATTTGTAGGAAGGAAGTGCAGAGAGTTCATCCCAGTCAAGCCGTCTTGGGCTGGCCCTGAGTAAAACTCCATCATTCCTAAATCTGGTGATGAGTTTGAAAAAATGGAAGCATCCCATTTCAGGTAAGGATATGCCGAGAAGAAGAGTGGAGGAATATGTATCTTCGGAGAAATTAAAGGCTTCCAATTTCCAGGCAATGCACCTCCAGATCAGAGGTGCCTTGCTGGCAATGTTAGAAATTAATTAATGATGATATTTGTCAAAGGGAGAGTAACTTTTTCTTGAATGAGGTCACACAAATATTTGTTCTTTTATACTCTCCCTTTAAAGAAAATTAATACGTGTTATCAT
This sequence comes from Salvia hispanica, assembly GCF_029641045.1. Lineage (NCBI taxonomy): Eukaryota > Viridiplantae > Streptophyta > Magnoliopsida > Lamiales > Lamiaceae > Salvia > Salvia hispanica. The sequence goes on along the minus strand of NC_142692.1, from coordinate 49,589,604 downwards.
TCATTTACTTCACATTGCAATGTACAATCAATAAATAAATATTGTTGTCTCTAACTTAAAAATCTTTCACATGCTAACTAACAATCTAGAAGAGGATTTCACTCTCTTCCGGCTCTGAGGACCAACACCAGGTTCTTTCTTCTTCATCCTATTCTTTCTTGGGTCCATTCAATTTTAGATGAAAAAAAAAATCATTTTTTTACTTGTATTGTGCATTGATTTTAGCTCGCGCGCCATTTTTGGCTCCCACGCGCAATATTGTGCAATACTTGCAAACCACATTCGAAAAATAAAAAAAAATAAGATTATGTCTTTTCCAAACCATTAATTCCTTTTTTCCATTTTTTCACTTTATACCTTAACACTTGCAAAAGTTAATGGTCCGCGTTCAATGCTACACCTGATAAAATATATCGATCACGTTTGTTTAAATTTTTGTCGGGCTTATAATAGTACAAGTAATAAAAACAAGATTATTAGCCAAAGTGTATAATGTCAATTGCCTTTTATGATTTCTAGGAAGGAAGTGCAGAGAGTTCAGCCCAGTCAAGCCGTCTTGGGCTGGCCCTGAGTAAAACTCCATCATTCCTAAATCTGGTGATGAGTTTGAAAAAATGGAAGCATCCCATTTCAGGTAAGGATATTCCGAGAAGAAGAGTGGAGGAATATGTATCTTCGGAGAAATTAAAGGCTTCCAATTTCCAGGCAATGCACCTACAGATCAGAGGCGCCTTGCTTGCAATGTTAGAAATTAATTAATGATGATATTTGTCAAAGGGAGAGTAACTTTTTCTTGAATGAGGTCACACAAATATTTGTTCTTTTATACTCTCCCTTTAAAGAAAATTAATACGGGTTATCATTCATTTACTTCACATTGCAATGTACAATCAATAAATAAATATTGGTGTCTCTAACTTAAAAATCTCTCACATGCTAACTAACAATCTAGAAGAGGATTTCACTCTCTTCCGGCTCCGAGAACCAACACCAGGTTCTTTCTTCTTCATCCTATTCTTTTTTGGGTCCATTCATTTTCAGATGAAAAAAAAAATCATTTTTTTACTTGTTTTTGTGCATTGATTTTAGCTCGCGCGCCATTTTTGGCTACCACGCGCAATATTGTGCAATACTTGGAAACCACATTCAAAAAATAAAAAAAAATAAGGTTATGTCTTTTCCAAACCATTAATTCCTATTTTCCATTTTTTCACTTTATACCTTAACACTTGCAAAAGTTAATGGTCCGCGTTCAATGCTACACCTGATAAAATATATCGATCACGTTTGTTTAAATTTTTGTCGGGCTTATAATAGTACAAGTAATAAAAACAAGATTATTAGCCAAAGTGTATAATGTCAATTGCCTTTTACGATTTCTAGGAAGACAGTGCAGAGAGTTCATCCCAGTCAAGCCGTCTTGGGCTGGCCCTGAGTAAAACTCCATCATTCCTAAATCTGGTGATGAGTTTGAAAAAATGGAAGCATCCCATTTCAGGTAAGGATATGCCGAGAAGAAGAGTGGAGGAATATGTATCTTCGGAGAAATTAAAGGCTTCCACCCAGGCAATGCACCTCCAGATCAGAGGTGCCTTCCTGGCAATGTTAGAAATTAATTAATGATGATATTTACCAAAGGGAGAGTAACTTTTTCTTGAATGAGGTCACACAAATATTTGTTCTTTTATACTCTCCCTTTAAAGAAAATTAATACGTGTTATCATTCATTTACTTCACATTGCAATGTACAATCAATAAATAAATATTGTTGTCTCTAACTTAAAAATCTCTCACATGCTAACTAACAATCTAGAAGAGGATTTCACTCTCTTCCGGCTCTGAGGACCAACACCAGGTTCTTTCTTCTTCATCCTATTCTTTCTTGGGTCCATTCATTTTTAGATGAAAAAAAAATAATTTTTTTACTTGATTTTGTGCATTGATTTTAGCTCGCGCGCCATTTTTGGCTACCACGCGCAATATTGTGCAATACTTGGAAACCACATTCAAAAAATAAAAAAAAATAAGGTTATGTCTTTTCCAAACCATTAATTCCTTTTTTCCATTTTTTCACTTTATACCTTAACACTTGCAAAAGTTAATGGTCCGCGTTCAATGCTACACCTGATAAAATATATCGATCACGTTTGTTTAAATTTTTGTTGGGCTTATAATAGTACAAGTAATAAAAACAAGATTATTAGCCAAAGTGTATAATGTCAATTGCCTTTTATGATTTGTAGGAAGGAAGTGCAGAGTGTTCATCCCAGTCAAGCCGTCTTGGGCTGGCCCTGAGTAAAACTCCATCATTCCTAAATCTGGTGATGAGTTTGAAAAAATAGAAGCATCCCATTTCAGGTAAGGATATGCCGAGAAGAAGAGTGGAGGAATATGTATCTTCGGAGAAATTAAAGGCTTCCAATTTCCAGGCAATGCACCTCCAGATCAGAGGTGCCTTGCTGGCAATGTTAGAAATTAATTAATGATGATATTTGTCAAAGGGAGAGTAACTTTTTTTTGAATGAGGTCACACAAATATTTGTTCTTTTATACTCTCCCTTTAAAGAAAATTAATACGTGTTATCATTCATTTACTTCGCATTGCAATGTACAATCAATAAATAAATATTGTTGTCTCTAACTTAAAAATCTCTCACATGCTAACTAACAATCTAGAAGAGGATTTCACTCTCTTCCGGTTTTGAGGACCAACACCAGGTTCTTTCTTCTTCATCCTATTCTTTCTTGGGTCCATTCAATTTTAGATGAAAAAAAAATCATTTTTTTACTTGTTTCTGTCCATTGATTTTAGCTCGCGCGCCATTTTTGGCTCCCACGCGCAATATTGTGCAATACATGCAAACCACATTCAAAAAATAAAAAAAAATAAGATTATGTCTTTTCCAAACCATTAATTCCTTTTTTCCATTTTTTCACTTTATACCTTAACACTTGCAAAATTTAATGGTCCGCGTTCAATGCTAAACCTGATAAAATATATCGATCACGTTTGTTTAAATTTTTGTCGGGCTTATAATAGTACAAGTAATAAAAACAAGATTATTAGCCAAAGTGTATAATTTAAATTGCCTTTTATGATTTGTAGGAAGGAAGTGCAGAGAGTTCATCCCAGTCAAGCCGTCTTGGGCTGGCCCTGAGTAAAACTCCATCGTTCCTAAATCTGGTGATGAGTTTGAAAAAATGGAAGCATCCCATTTCAGGTAAGGATATGCCGAGAAGAAGAGTGGAGGAATATGTATCTTCGGAGAAATTAAAGGCTTCCAATTTCCAGGCAATGCACCTCCAGATCAGAGGTGCCTTGCTGGCAATGTTAGAAATTAATTAATGATGATATTTGTCAAAGGGAGAGTAACTTTTTTTTGAATGAGGTCACACAAATATTTGTTCTTTTATACTCTCCCTTTAAAGAAAATTAATACGTGTTATCATTCATTTACTTCGCATTGCAATGTACAATCAATAAATAAATATTGTTGTCTCTAACTTAAAAGTCTCTCACATGCTAACTAAAAATCTAGAGGAGGATTTCACTCTCTTCCGGCTCTGAGGACCAACACCAGGTTCTTTCTTCTTCATCTTATTCTTTTTTGGGTCCATTCATTTTTAGATGAAAAAAAAAATCATTTTCTTACTTGTTTTTGTGCATTGACTTTAGCTCGCGCGCCATTTTTGGCTACCACGTGCAATATTGTGCAATACTTGCAAACCACATTCGAAAAATAAAAAAAATAAGGTTATGTCTTTTCCAAACCATTAATTCCTTTTTTCCATTTTTTCACTTTATACCTTAACACTTGCAAAAGTTAATGGTCCGCGTTCAATGCTACACCTGATAAAATATATCGATCACGTTTGTTTAAATTTTTGTGGGGCTTATAATAGTACAAGTAATAAAAACAAGATTATTAGCCAAAGTGTATAATGTCAATTGCCTTTTATGATTTGTAGGAAGGAAGTGCAGAGAGTTCATCCCAGTCAAGCCGTCTTGGGCTGGCCCTGAGTAAAACTCCAGCATTCCTAAATCTGGTGATGAGTTTGAAGAAATGGAAGCATCCCATTTCAGGTAAGGATATGCCGAGAAGAAGAGTGGAGGAATATGTATCTTCGGAGAAATTAAAGGCTTCCAATTTCCACGCAATGCACCTCCAGATCAGAGGTGCCTTGCTGGCAATGTTAGAAATTAATTAATGATGATATTTGTCAAAGGGAGAGTAACTTTTTCTTGAATGAGGTCACACAAATATTTGTTCTTTTATACTTTCCCTTTAAAGAAAATTAATACGTGTTATCATTCATTTACTTCACATTGCAATGTACAATCAATAAATAAATATTGTTGTCTCTAACTTAAAAATCTCTCACATGCTAACTAACAATCTAGAAGAGGATTTCACTCTCTTCCGGCTCTGAGGACCAACACCAGGTTCTTTCTTCTTCATCTTATTCTTTTTTGGGTCCATTCATTTTTAGATGAAAAAAAAAATCATTTTCTTACTTGTTTTTGTGCATTGACTTTAGCTCGCGCGCCATTTTTGGCTACCACGTGCAATATTGTGCAATACTTGCAAACCACATTCGAAAAATAAAAAAAAATAAGGTTATGTCTTTTCCAAACCATTAATTCCTTTTTTCCATTTTTTCACTTTATACCTTAACACTTGCAAAAGTTAATGGTCCGCGTTCAATGCTACACCTGATAAAATATATCGATCACGTTTGTTTAAATTTTTGTTGGGCTTATAATAGTACAAGTAATAAAAACAAGATTATTAGCCAAAGTGTATAATGTCAATTGCCTTTTATGATTTGTAGGAAGGAAGTGCAGAGAGTTCATCCCAGTCAAGCCGTCTTGGGCTGGCCCTGAGTAAAACTCCATCATTCCTAAATCTGGTGATGAGTTTGAAAAAATAGAAGCATCCCATTTCAGGTAAGGATATGCCGAGAAGAAGAGTGGAGGAATATGTATCTTCGGAGAAATTAAAGGCTTCCAATTTCCAGGCAATGCACCTCCAGATCAGAGGTGCCTTGCTGGCAATGTTAGAAATTAATTAATGATGATATTTGTCAAAGGGAGAGTAACTTTTTATTGAATGAGGTCACACAAATATTTGTTCTTTTATACTCTCCCTTTAAAGAAAATTAATACGTGTTATCATTCATTTACTTCACATTGCAATGTACAATCAATAAATAAATATTGTTGTCTCTAACTTAAAAATCTCTCACATGCTAACTAACAATCTAGAAGAGGATTTCACTCTCTTCCGGCTCTGAGGACCAACACCAGGTTCTTTCTTCTTCATCTTATTCTTTTTTGGGTCCATTCATTTTTAGATGGAAAAAAAAATCATTTTCTTACTTGTTTTTGTGCATTGACTTTAGCTCGCGCGCCATTTTTGGCTACCACGTGCAATATTGTGCAACACTTGCAAACCACATTCGAAAAATAAAAAAAAATAAGGTTATGTCTTTTCCAAACCATTAATTCCTTTTTTCCATTTTTTCACTTTATACCTTAACACTTGCAAAAGTTAATGGTCCGCGTTCAATGCTAAACCTGATAAAATATATCGATCACGTTTGTTTAAATTTTTGTGGGGCTTATAATAGTACAAGTAATAAAAACAAGATTATTAGCCAAAGTGTATAATGTCAATTGCCTTTTATGATTTGTAGGAAGGAAGTGCAGAGAGTTCATCCCAGTCAAGCCGTCTTGGGCTGGCCCTGAGTAAAACTCCATCATTCCTAAATCTGGTGATGAGTTTGAAAAAATGGAAGCATCCCATTTCAGGTAAGGATATGCCGAGAAGAAGAGTGGAGGAATATGTATCTTCGGAGAAATTAAAGGCTTCCAATTTCCAGGCAATGCACCTCCAGATCAGAGGTGCCTTGCTGGCAATGTTAGAAATTAATTAATGATGATATTTGTCAAAGGGAGAGTAACTTTTTCTTGAATGAGGTCACACAAATATTTGTTCTTTTATACTCTCCCTTTAAAGAAAATTAATACGTGTTATCATTCATTTACTTCGCATTGCAATGTACAATCAATAAATAAATATTGTTGTCTCTAACTTAAAAATCTCTCACATGCTAACTAACAATCTAGAAGAGGATTTCACTCTCTTCCGGCTCTGAGGACCAACACCAGGTTCTTTCTTCTTCATCTTATTCTTTTTTGGGTCCATTCATTTTTAGATAGAAAAAAAAAATCATTTTCTTACTTGTTTTTGTGCATTGACTTTAGCTCGCGCGCCATTTTTGGCTACCACGTGCAATATTGTGCAATACTTGCAAACCACATTCGAAAAATAAAAAAAAATAAGGTTATGTCTTTTCCAAACCATTAATTCCTTTTTTCCATTTTTTCACTTTATACCTTAACACTTGCAAAAGTTAATGGTCCGCGTTCAATGCTACACCTGATAAAATATATCGATCACGTTTGTTTAAATTTTTGTGGGGCTTATAATAGTACAAGTAATAAAAACAAGATTATTAGCCAAAGTGTATAATTTTAATTGCCTTTTATGATTTGTAGGAAGGAAGTGCAGAGAGTTCATCCCAGTCAAGCCGTCTTGGGCTGGCCCTGAGTAAAACTCCATCATTCCTAAATGTGGTGATGAGTTTGAAAAAATGGAAGCATCCCATTTCAGGTAAGGATATTCCGAGAAGAAGAGTGGAGGAATATATATCTTCGGAGAAATTAAAGGCTTCCAATTTCCAGGCAATGCACCTCCAGATCAGAGGCGCCTTGCTGGCAATGTTAGAAATTAATTAATGATGATATTTGTCAAAGGGAGAGTAACTTTTTGTTGAATGAGGTCACACAAATATTTGTTCTTTTATACTTTCCCTTTAAAGAAAATTAATACGTGTTATCATTCATTTACTTCACATTGCAATGTACAATCAATAAATAAATATTGTTGTCTCTAACTTAAAAATCTCTCACATGCTAACTAACAATCTAGAAGAGGATTTCACTCTCTTCCGGCTCTGAGAACCAACACCAGGTTCTTTCTTCTTCATCTTATTCTTTTTTGGGTCCATTCATTTTCAGATGAAAAAAAAAATCATATTTTTACTTGTTTTTGTGCATTGATTTTAGCTCGCGCGCCATTTTTGGCTACCACGCGCAATATTGTGCAATACTTGGAAACCACATTCGAAAAATAAAAAAAATAAGATTATGTCTTTTCCAAACCATTAATTCCTTTTTTCCATTTTTTCACTTTATACCTTAACACTTGCAAAAGTTAATGGTCCGCGTTCAATGCTACACCTGATAAAATATATCGATCACGTTTGTTTAAATTTTTGTCGAGCTTATAATAGTACAAGTAATAAAAACAAGATTATTAGCCAAAGTGTTTAATTTTAATTGCCTTTTATGATTTGTAGGAAGGAAGTGCAGAGAGTTCATCCCAGTCAAGCCGTCTTGGGCTGGCCCTGAGTAAAACTCCATCATTCCTAAATCTGGTGATGAGTTTGAAAAAATGGAAGCATCCCATTTCAGGTAAGGATATGCCGAGAAGAAGAGTGGAGGAATATGTATCTTCGGAGAAATTAAAGGCTTCCAATTTCCAGGCAATGCACCTCCAGATCAGAGGTGCCTTGTTGGCAATGTTAGAAATTAATTAATGATGATATTTGTCAAAGGGAGAGTAACTTTTTCTTGAATGAGGTCACACAAATATTTGTTCTTTTATACTCTCCCTTTAAAGAAAATTAATACGTGTTATCATTCATTTACTTCGCATTGCAATGTACAATCAATAAATAAATATTGTTGTCTCTAACTTAAAAATCTCTCACATGCTAACTAACAATCTAGAAGAGGATTTCACTCTCTTCCGGCTCTGAGGACCAACACCAGGTTCTTTCTTCTTCATCTTATTCTTTTTTGGGTCCATTCATTTTTAGATAGAAAAAAAAAATCATTTTCTTACTTGTTTTTGTGCATTGACTTTAGCTCGCGCGCCATTTTTGGCTACCACGTGCAATATTGTGCAATACTTGCAAGCCACATTCGAAAAATAAAAAAAAATAAGGTTATGTCTTTTCCAAACCATTAATTCCTTTTTTCCATTTTTTCACTTTATACCTTAACACTTGCAAAAGTTAATGGTCCGCGTTCAATGCTACACCTGATAAAATATATCGATCACGTTTGTTTAAATTTTTGTGGGGCTTATAATAGTACAAGTAATAAAAACAAGATTATTAGCCAAAGTGTATAATTTTAATTGCCTTTTATGATTTGTAGGAAGGAAGTGCAGAGAGTTCATCCCAGTCAAGCCGTCTTGGGCTGGCCCTGAGTAAAACTCCATCATTCCTAAATGTGGTGATGAGTTTGAAAAAATGGAAGCATCCCATTTCAGGTAAGGATATTCCGAGAAGAAGAGTGGAGGAATATGTATCTTCGGAGAAATTAAAGGCTTCCAATTTCCAGGCAATGCACCTCCAGATCAGAGGCGCCTTGCTGGCAATGTTAGAAATTAATTAATGATGATATTTGTCAAAGGGAGAGTAACTTTTTGTTGAATGAGGTCACACAAATATTTGTTCTTTTATACTTTCCCTTTAAAGAAAATTAATACGTGTTATCATTCATTTACTTCACATTGCAATGTACAATCAATAAATAAATATTGTTGTCTCTAACTTAAAAATCTCTCACATGCTAACTAACAATCTAGAAGAGGATTTCACTCTCTTCCGGCTCTGAGAACCAACACCAGGTTCTTTCTTCTTCATCTTATTCTTTTTTGGGTCCATTCATTTTCAGATGAAAAAAAAAATCATATTTTTACTTGTTTTTGTGCATTGATTTTAGCTCGCGCGCCATTTTTGGCTACCACGCGCAATATTGTGCAATACTTGGAAACCACATTCGAAAAATAAAAAAAATAAGATTATGTCTTTTCCAAACCATTAATTCCTTTTTTCCATTTTTTCACTTTATACCTTAACACTTGCAAAAGTTAATGGTCCGCGTTCAATGCTACACCTGATAAAATATATCGATCACGTTTGTTTAAATTTTTGTCGAGCTTATAATAGTACAAGTAATAAAAACAAGATTATTAGCCAAAGTGTTTAATTTTAATTGCCTTTTATGATTTGTAGGAAGGAAGTGCAGAGAGTTCATCCCAGTCAAGCCGTCTTGGGCTGGCCCTGAGTAAAACTCCATCATTCCTAAATCTGGTGATGAGTTTGAAAAAATGGAAGCATCCCATTTCAGGTAAGGATATGCCGAGAAGAAGAGTGGAGGAATATGTATCTTCGGAGAAATTAAAGGCTTCCAATTTCCAGGCAATGCACCTCCAGATCAGAGGTGCCTTGCTGGCAATGTTAGAAATTAATTAATGATGATATTTGTCAAAGGGAGAGTAACTTTTTCTTGAATGAGGTCACACAAATATTTGTTCTTTTATACTCTCCCTTTAAAGAAAATTAATACGTGTTATCATTCATTTACTTCGCATTGCAATGTACAATCAATAAATAAATATTGTTGTCTCTAACTTAAAAATCTCTCACATGCTAACTAACAATCTAGAAGAGGATTTCACTCTCTTCCGGCTCTGAGGACCAACACCAGGTTCTTTCTTCTTCATCTTATTCTTTTTTGGGTCCATTCATTTTTAGATAGAAAAAAAAAATCATTTTCTTACTTGTTTTTGTGCATTGACTTTAGCTCGCGCGCCATTTTTGGCTACCACGTGCAATATTGTGCAATACTTGCAAGCCACATTCGAAAAATAAAAAAAAATAAGGTTATGTCTTTTCCAAACCATTAATTCCTTTTTTCCATTTTTTCACTTTATACCTTAACACTTGCAAAAGTTAATGGTCCGCGTTCAATGCTACACCTGATAAAATATATCGATCACGTTTGTTTAAATTTTTGTGGGGCTTATAATAGTACAAGTAATAAAAACAAGATTATTAGCCAAAGTGTATAATTTTAATTGCCTTTTATGATTTGTAGGAAGGAAGTGCAGAGAGTTCATCCCAGTCAAGCCGTCTTGGGCTGGCCCTGAGTAAAACTCCATCATTCCTAAATGTGGTGATGAGTTTGAGAAAATGGAAGCATCCCATTTCAGGTAAGGATATTCCGAGAAGAAGAGTGGAGGAATATGTATCTTCGGAGAAATTAAAGGCTTCCAATTTCCAGGCAATGCACCTCCAGATCAGAGGCGCCTTGCTGGCAATGTTAGAAATTAATTAATGATGATATTTGTCAAAGGGAGAGTAACTTTTTCTTGAATGAGGTCACACAAATATTTGTTCTTTTATACTTTCCCTTTAAAGAAAATTAATACGTGTTATCATTCATTTACTTCACATTGCAATGTACAATCAATAAATAAATATTGTTGTCTCTAACTTAAAAATCTCTCACATGCTAACTAACAATCTAGAAGAGGATTTCACTCTCTTCCGGCTCTGAGGACCAACACCAGGTTCTTTCTTCTTCATCCTATTCTTTCTTGGGTCCATTCAATTTTAGATGAAAAAAAAAATCATTTTTTTACTTGTATTGTGCATTGATTTTAGCTCGCGCGCCATTTTTGGCTCCCACGCGCAATATTGTGCAATACTTGCAAACCACATTCGAAAAATAAAAAAAAATAAGATTATGTCTTTTCCAAACCATTAATTCCTTTTTTCCATTTTTTCACTTTATACCTTAACACTTGCAAAAGTTAATGGTCCGCGTTCAATGCTACACCTGATAAAATATATCGATCACGTTTGTTTAAATTTTTGTGGGGCTTATAATAGTACAAGTAATAAAAACAAGATTATTAGCCAAAGTGTATAATTTTAATTGCCTTTTATGATTTGTAGGAAGGAAGTGCAGAGAGTTCATCCCAGTCAAGCCGTCTTGGGCTGGCCCTGAGTAAAACTCCATCATTCCTAAATCTGGTGATGAGTTTGAAAAAATGGAAGCATCCCATTTCAGGTAAGGATATTCCGAGAAGAAGAGTGGAGGAATATGTATCTTCGGAGAAATTAAAGGCTTCCAATTTCCAGGCAATGCACCTCCAGATCAGAGGCGCCTTGCTGGCAATGTTAGAAATTAATTAATGATGATATTTGTCAAAGGGAGAGTAACTTTTTCTTGAATGAGGTCACACAAATATTTGTTCTTTTATACTTTCCCTTTAAAGAAAATTAATACGTGTTATCATTCATTTACTTCACATTGCAATGTACAATCAATAAATAAATATTGTTGTCTCTAACTTAAAAATCTCTCACATGCTAACTAACAATCTAGAAGAGGATTTCACTCTCTTCCGGCTCTGAGAACCAACACCAGGTTCTTTCTTCTTCATCTTATTCTTTTTTGGGTCCATTCATTTTCAGATAAAAAAAAAAATCATATTTTTACTTGTTTTTGTGCATTGATTTTAGCTCGCGCGCCATTTTTGGCTACAACGCGCAATATTGTGCAATACTTGGAAACCACATTCGAAAAATAAAAAAAATAAGATTATGTCTTTTCCAAACCATTAATTCCTTTTTTCCATTTTTTCACTTTATACCTTAACACTTGCAAAAGTTAATGGTCCGCGTTCAATGCTACACCTGATAAAATATATCGATCACGTTTGTTTAAATTTTTGTCGAGCTTATAATAGTACAAGTAATAAAAACAAGATTATTAGCCAAAGTGTTTAATTTTAATTGCCTTTTATGATTTGTAGGAAGGAAGTGCAGAGAGTTCATCCCAGTCAAGCCGTCTTGGGCTGGCCCTGAGTAAAACTCCATCATTCCTAAATCGGGTGATGAGTTTGAAAAAATGGAAACATCCCATTTCAGGTAAGGATATGCCGAGAAGAAGAGTGGAGGAATATGTATCTTCGGAGAAATTAAAGGCTTCCAATTTCCAGGCAATGCACCTCCAGATCAGAGGTGCCTTGCTGGCAATGTTAGAAATTAATTAATGATGATATTTGTCAAAGGGAGAGTAACTTTTTCTTGAATGAGGTCACACAAATATTTGTTCTTTTATACTCTCCCTTTAAAGAAAATTAATACGTGTTATCATTCATTTACTTCGCATTGCAATGTACAATCAATAAATAAATATTGTTGTCTCTAACTTAAAAATCTCTCACATGCTAACTAACAATCTAGAAGAGGATTTCACTCTCTTCCGGCTCTGAGGACCAACACCAGGTTCTTTCTTCTTCATCTTATTCTTTTTTGGGTCCATTCATTTTTAGATAGAAAAAAAAAAATCATTTTCTTACTTGTTTTTGTGCATTGACTTTAGCTCGCGCGCCATTTTTGGCTACCACGTGCAATATTGTGCAATACTTGCAAGCCACATTCGAAAAATAAAAAAAAATAAGGTTATGTCTTTTCCAAACCATTAATTCCTTTTTTCCATTTTTTCACTTTATACCTTAACACTTGCAAAAGTTAATGGTCCGCGTTCAATGCTACACCTGATAAAATATATCGATCACGTTTGTTTAAATTTTTGTGGGGCTTATAATAGTACAAGTAATAAAAACAAGATTATTAGCCAAAGTGTATAATTTTAATTGCCTTTTATGATTTGTAGGAAGGAAGTGCAGAGAGTTCATCCCAGTCAAGCCGTCTTGGGCTGGCCCTGAGTAAAACTCCATCATTCCTAAATGTGGTGATGAGTTTGAGAAAATGGAAGCATCCCATTTCAGGTAAGGATATTCCGAGAAGAAGAGTGGAGGAATATGTATCTTCGGAGAAATTAAAGGCTTCCAATTTCCAGGCAATGCACCTCCAGATCAGAGGCGCCTTGCTGGCAATGTTAGAAATTAATTAATGATGATATTTGTCAAAGGGAGAGTAACTTTTTCTTGAATGAGGTCACACAAATATTTGTTCTTTTATACTTTCCCTTTAAAGAAAATTAATACGTGTTATCATTCATTTACTTCACATTGCAATGTACAATCAATAAATAAATATTGTTGTCTCTAACTTAAAAATCTCTCACATGCTAACTAACAATCTAGAAGAGGATTTCACTCTCTTCCGGCTCTGAGAACCAACACCAGGTTCTTTCTTCTTCATCTTATTCTTTTTTGGGTCCATTCATTTTCAGATGAAAAAAAAAATCATATTTTTACTTGTTTTTGTGCATTGATTTTAGCTCGCGCGCCATTTTTGGCTACCACGCGCAATATTGTGCAATACTTGGAAACCACATTCGAAAAATAAAAAAAATAAGATTATGTGTTTTCCAAACCATTAATTCCTTTTTTCCATTTTTTCACTTTATACCTTAACACTTGCAAAAGTTAATGGTCCGCGTTCAATGCTACACCTGATAAAATATATCGATCACGTTTGTTTAAATTTTTGTCGAGCTTATAATAGTACAAGTAATAAAAACAAGATTATTAGCCAAAGTGTTTAATTTTAATTGCCTTTTATGATTTGTAGGAAGGAAGTGCAGAGAGTTCATCCCAGTCAAGCCGTCTTGGGCTGGCCCTGAGTAAAACTCCATCATTCCTAAATCTGGTGATGAGTTTGAAAAAATGGAAACATCCCATTTCAGGTAAGGATATGCCGAGAATAAGAGTGGAGGAATATGTATCTTCGGAGAAATTAAAGGCTTCCAATTTCCAGGCAATGCACCTCCAGATCAGAGGTGCCTTGCTGGCAATGTTAGAAATTAATTAATGATGATATTTGTCAAAGGGAGAGTAACTTTTTCTTGAATGAGGTCACACAAATATTTGTTCTTTTATACTCTCCCTTTAAAGAAAATTAATACGTGTTATCATTCATTTACTTCGCATTGCAATGTACAATCAATAAATAAATATTGTTGTCTCTAACTTAAAAATCTCTCACATGCTAACTAACAATCTAGAAGAGGATTTCACTCTCTTCCGGCTCTGAGGACCAACACCAGGTTCTTTCTTCTTCATCTTATTCTTTTTTGGGTCCATTCATTTTTAGATAGAAAAAAAAAATCATTTTCTTACTTGTTTTTGTGCATTGACTTTAGCTCGCGCGCCATTTTTGGCTACCACGTGCAATATTGTGCAATACTTGCAAGCCACATTCGAAAAATAAAAAAAAATAAGGTTATGTCTTTTCCAAACCATTAATTCCTTTTTTCCATTTTTTCACTTTATACCTTAACACTTGCAAAAGTTAATGGTCCGCGTTCAATGCTACACCTGATAAAATATATCGATCACGTTTGTTTAAATTTTTGTGGGGCTTATAATAGTACAAGTAATAAAAACAAGATTATTAGCCAAAGTGTATAATTTTAATTGCCTTTTATGATTTGTAGGAAGGAAGTGCAGAGAGTTCATCCCAGTCAAGCCGTCTTGGGCTGGCCCTGAGTAAAACTCCATCATTCCTAAATGTGGTGATGAGTTTGAGAAAATGGAAGCATCCCATTTCAGGTAAGGATATTCCGAGAAGAAGAGTGGAGGAATATGTATCTTCGGAGAAATTAAAGGCTTCCAATTTCCAGGCAATGCACCTCCAGATCAGAGGCGCCTTGCTGGCAATGTTAGAAATTAATTAATGATGATATTTGTCAAAGGGAGAGTAACTTTTTCTTGAATGAGGTCACACAAATATTTGTTCTTTTATACTTTCCCTTTAAAGAAAATTAATACGTGTTATCATTCATTTACTTCACATTGCAATGTACAATCAATAAATAAATATTGTTGTCTCTAACTTAAAAATCTCTCACATGCTAACTAACAATCTAGAAGAGGATTTCACTCTCTTCCGGCTCTGAGAACCAACACCAGGTTCTTTCTTCTTCATCTTATTCTTTTTTGGGTCCATTCATTTTCAGATGAAAAAAAAAATCATATTTTTACTTGTTTTTGTGCATTGATTTTAGCTCGCGCGCCATTTTTGGCTACCACGCGCAATATTGTGCAATACTTGGAAACCACATTCGAAAAATAAAAAAAATAAGATTATGTGTTTTCCAAACCATTAATTCCTTTTTTCCATTTTTTCACTTTATACCTTAACACTTGCAAAAGTTAATGGTCCGCGTTCAATGCTACACCTGATAAAATATATCGATCACGTTTGTTTAAATTTTTGTCGAGCTTATAATAGTACAAGTAATAAAAACAAGATTATTAGCCAAAGTGTATAATTTTAATTGCCTTTTATGATTTGTAGGAAGGAAGTGCAGAGAGTTCATCCCAGTCAAGCCGTCTTGGGCTGGCCCTGAGTAAAACTCCATCATTCCTAAATCCGGTGATGAGTTTGAAAAAATGGAAGCATCCCATTTCAGGTAAGGATATTCCGAGAAGAAGAGTGGAGGAATATGTATCTTCGGAGAAATTAAAGGCTTCCAATTTCCAGGCAATGCACCTCCAGATCAGAGGCGCCTTGCTGGCAATGTTAGAAATTAATTAATGATGATATTTGTCAAAGGGAGAGTAACTTTTTCTTGAATGAGGTCACACAAATATTTGTTCTTTTATACTTTCCCTTTAAAGAAAATTAATACGTGTTATCATTCATTTACTTCACATTGCAATGTACAATCAATAAATAAATATTGTTGTCTCTAACTTAAAAATCTCTCACATGCTAACTAACAATCTAGAAGAGGATTTCACTCTCTTCCGGCTCTGAGAACCAACACCAGGTTCTTTCTTCTTCATCTTATTCTTTTTTGGGTCCATTCATTTTCAGATGAAAAAAAAAATCATATTTTTACTTGTTTTTGTGCATTGATTTTAGCTCGCGCGCCATTTTTGGCTACCACGCGCAATATTGTGCAATACTTGGAAACCACATTCGAAAAATAAAAAAAATAAGATTATGTCTTTTCCAAACCATTAATTCCTTTTTTCCATTTTTTCACTTTATACCTTAACACTTGCAAAAGTTAATGGTCCGCGTTCAATGCTACACCTGATAAAATATATCGATCACGTTTGTTTAAATTTTTGTCGAGCTTATAATAGTACAAGTAATAAAAACAAGATTATTAGCCAAAGTGTTTAATTTTAATTGCCTTTTATGATTTGTAGGAAGGAAGTGCAGAGAGTTCATCCCAGTCAAGCCGTCTTGGGCTGGCCCTGAGTAAAACTCCATCATTCCTAAATCTGGTGATGAGTTTGAAAAAATGGAAGCATCCCATTTCAGGTAAGGATATGCCGAGAAGAAGAGTGGAGGAATATGTATCTTCGGAGAAATTAAAGGCTTCCAATTTCCAGGCAATGCACCTCCAGATCAGAGGTGCCTTGCTGGCAATGTTAGAAATTAATTAATGATGATATTTGTCAAAGGGAGAGTAACTTTTTCTTGAATGAGGTCACACAAATATTTGTTCTTTTATACTCTCCCTTTAAAGAAAATTAATACGTGTTATCATTCATTTACTTCACATTGCAATGTACAATCAATAAATAAATATTGTTGTCTCTAACTTAAAAATCTCTCACATGCTAACTAACAATCTAGAAGAGGATTTCACTCTCTTCCGGCTCTGAGGACCAACACCAGGTTCTTTCTTCTTCATCCTATTCTTTCCTGGGTCCATTCAATTTTAGATGAAAAAAAAAATCATTTTTTTACTTGTATTGTGCATTGATTTTAGCTCGCGCGCCATTTTTGGCTCCCACGCGCAATATTGTGCAATACTTGCAAACCACATTCGAAAAATAAAAAAAAATAAGATTATGTCTTTTCCAAACCATTAATTCCTTTTTTCCATTTTTTCACTTTATACCTTAACACTTGCAAAAGTTAATGGTCCGCGTTCAATGCTACACCTGATAAAATATATCGATCACGTTTGTTTAAATTTTTGTGGGGCTTATAATAGTACAAGTAATAAAAACAAGATTATTAGCCAAAGTGTATAATTTTAATTGCCTTTTATGATTTGTAGGAAGGAAGTGCAGAGAGTTCATCCCAGTCAAGCCGTCTTGGGCTGGCCCTGAGTAAAACTCCATCATTCCTAAATCCGGTGATGAGTTTGAAAAAATGGAAGCATCCCATTTCAGGTAAGGATATTCCGAGAAGAAGAGTGGAGGAATATGTATCTTCGGAGAAATTAAAGGCTTCCAATTTCCAGGCAATGCACCTCCAGATCAGAGGCGCCTTGCTGGCAATGTTAGAAATTAATTAATGATGATATTTGTCAAAGGGAGAGTAACTTTTTCTTGAATGAGGTCACACAAATATTTGTTCTTTTATACTCTCCCTTTAAAGAAAATTAATACGTGTTATCATTCATTTACTTCGCATTGCAATGTACAATCAATAAATAAATATTGTTGTCTCTAACTTAAAAATCTCTCACATGCTAACTAACAATCTAGAAGAGGATTTCACTCTCTTCCGGCTCTGAGGACCAACACCAGGTTCTTTCTTCTTCATCTTATTCTTTTTTGGGTCCATTCATTTTTAGATAGAAAAAAAAAATCATTTTCTTACTTGTTTTTGTGCATTGACTTTAGCTCGCGCGCCATTTTTGGCTACCACGTGCAATATTGTGCAATACTTGCAAACCACATTCGAAAAATAAAAAAAAATAAGGTTATGTCTTTTCCAAACCATTAATTCCTTTTTTCCATTTTTTCACTTTATACCTTAACACTTGCAAAAGTTAATGGTCCGCGTTCAATGCTACACCTGATAAAATATATCGATCACGATTGTTTAAATTTTTGTGGGGCTTATAATAGTACAAGTAATAAAAACAAGATTATTAGCCAAAGTGTATAATTTTAATTGCCTTTTATGATTTGTAGGAAGGAAGTGCAGAGAGTTCATCCCAGTCAAGCCGTCTTGGGCTGGCCCTGAGTAAAACTCCATCATTCCTAAATGTGGTGATGAGTTTGAAAAAATGGAAGCATCCCATTTCAGGTAAGGATATTCCGAGAAGAAGAGTGGAGGAATATGTATCTTCGGAGAAATTAAAGGCTTCCAATTTCCAGGCAATGCACCTCCAGATCAGAGGCGCCTTGCTGGCAATGTTAGAAATTAATTAATGATGATATTTGTCAAAGGGAGAGTAACTTTTTCTTGAATGAGGTCACACAAATATTTGTTCTTTTATACTTTCCCTTTAAAGAAAATTAATACGTGTTATCATTCATTTACTTCACATTGCAATGTACAATCAATAAATAAATATTGTTGTCTCTAACTTAAAAATCTCTCACATGCTAACTAACAATCTAGAAGAGGATTTCACTCTCTTCCGGCTCTGAGAACCAACACCAGGTTCTTTCTTCTTCATCTTATTCTTTTTTGGGTCCATTCATTTTCAGATGAAAAAAAAAATCATATTTTTACTTGTTTTTGTGCATTGATTTTAGCTCGCGCGCCATTTTTGGCTACCACGCGCAATATTGTGCAATACTTGGAAACCACATTCGAAAAATAAAAAAAATAAGATTATGTCTTTTCCAAACCATTAATTCCTTTTTTCCATTTTTTCACTTTATACCTTAACACTTGCAAAAGTTAATGGTCCGCGTTCAATGCTACACCTGATAAAATATATCGATCACGTTTGTTTAAATTTTTGTCGAGCTTATAATAGTACAAGTAATAAAAACAAGATTATTAGCCAAAGTGTTTAATTTTAATTGCCTTTTATGATTTGTAGGAAGGAAGTGCGGAGAGTTCATCCCAGTCAAGCCGTCTTGGGCTGGCCCTGAGTAAAACTCCATCATTCCTAAATCTGGTGATGAGTTTGAAAAAATGGAAGCATCCCATTTCAGGTAAGGATATGCCGAGAAGAAGAGTGGAGGAATATGTATCTTCGGAGAAATTAAAGGCTTCCAATTTCCAGGCAATGCACCTCCAGATCAGAGGTGCCTTGCTGGCAATGTTAGAAATTAATTAATGATGATATTTGTCAAAGGGAGAGTAACTTTTTCTTGAATGAGGTCACACAAATATTTGTTCTTTTATACTCTCCCTTTAAAGAAAATTAATACGTGTTATCATTCATTTACTTCGCATTGCAATGTACAATCAATAAATAAATATTGTTGTCTCTAACTTAAAAATCTCTCACATGCTAACTAACAATCTAGAAGAGGATTTCACTCTCTTCCGGCTCTGAGGACCAACACCAGGTTCTTTCTTCTTCATCCTATTCTTTCTTGGGTCCATTCAATTTTAGATGAAAAAAAAAATCATTTTTTTACTTGTATTGTGCATTGATTTTAGCTCGCGCGCCATTTTTGGCTCCCACGCGCAATATTGTGCAATACTTGCAAACCACATTCGAAAAATAAAAAAAAATAAGATTATGTCTTTTCCAAACCATTAATTCCTTTTTTCCATTTTTTCACTTTATACCTTAACACTTGCAAAAGTTAATGGTCCGCGTTCAATGCTACACCTGATAAAATATATCGATCACGTTTGTTTAAATTTTTGTGGGGCTTATAATAGTACAAGTAATAAAAACAAGATTATTAGCCAAAGTGTATAATTTTAATTGCCTTTTATGATTTGTAGGAAGGAAGTGCAGAGAGTTCATCCCAGTCAAGCCGTCTTGGGCTGGCCCTGAGTAAAACTCCATCATTCCTAAATCTGGTGATGAGTTTGAAAAAATGGAAGCATCCCATTTCAGGTAAGGATATTCCGAGAAGAAGAGTGGAGGAATATGTATCTTCGGAGAAATTAAAGGCTTCCAATTTCCAGGCAATGCACCTCCAGATCAGAGGCGCCTTGCTGGCAATGTTAGAAATTAATTAATGATGATATTTGTCAAAGGGAGAGTAACTTTTTCTTGAATGAGGTCACACAAATATTTGTTCTTTTATACTTTCCCTTTAAAGAAAATTAATACGTGTTATCATTCATTTACTTCACATTGCAATGTACAATCAATAAATAAATATTGTTGTCTCTAACTTAAAAATCTCTCACATGCTAACTAACAATCTAGAAGAGGATTTCACTCTCTTCCGGCTCTGAGAACCAACACCAGGTTCTTTCTTCTTCATCTTATTCTTTTTTGGGTCCATTCATTTTCAGATAAAAAAAAAAATCATATTTTTACTTGTTTTTGTGCATTGATTTTAGCTCGCGCGCCATTTTTGGCTACAACGCGCAATATTGTGCAATACTTGGAAACCACATTCGAAAAATAAAAAAAATAAGATTATGTCTTTTCCAAACCATTAATTCCTTTTTTCCATTTTTTCACTTTATACCTTAACACTTGCAAAAGTTAATGGTCCGCGTTCAATGCTACACCTGATAAAATATATCGATCACGTTTGTTTAAATTTTTGTCGAGCTTATAATAGTACAAGTAATAAAAACAAGATTATTAGCCAAAGTGTTTAATTTTAATTGCCTTTTATGATTTGTAGGAAGGAAGTGCAGAGAGTTCATCCCAGTCAAGCCGTCTTGGGCTGGCCCTGAGTAAAACTCCATCATTCCTAAATCTGGTGATGAGTTTGAAAAAATGGAAACATCCCATTTCAGGTAAGGATATGCCGAGAAGAAGAGTGGAGGAATATGTATCTTCGGAGAAATTAAAGGCTTCCAATTTCCAGGCAATGCACCTCCAGATCAGAGGTGCCTTGCTGGCAATGTTAGAAATTAATTAATGATGATATTTGTCAAAGGGAGAGTAACTTTTTCTTGAATGAGGTCACACAAATATTTGTTCTTTTATACTCTCCCTTTAAAGAAAATTAATACGTGTTATCATTCATTTACTTCGCATTGCAATGTACAATCAATAAATAAATATTGTTGTCTCTAACTTAAAAATCTCTCACATGCTAACTAACAATCTAGAAGAGGATTTCACTCTCTTCCGGCTCTGAGGACCAACACCAGGTTCTTTCTTCTTCATCCTATTCTTTCTTGGGTCCATTCAATTTTAGATGAAAAAAAAAAATCATTTTTTTACTTGTATTGTGCATTGATTTTAGCTCGCGCGCCATTTTTGGCTCCCACGCGCAATATTGTGCAATACTTGCAAACCACATTCGAAAAATAAAAAAAAATAAGATTATGTCTTTTCCAAACCATTAATTCCTTTTTTCCATTTTTTCACTTTATACCTTAACACTTGCAAAAGTTAATGGTCCGCGTTCAATGCTACACCTGATAAAATATATCGATCACGTTTGTTTAAATTTTTGTGGGGCTTATAATAGTACAAGTAATAAAAACAAGATTATTAGCCAAAGTGTATAATTTTAATTGCCTTTTATGATTTGTAGGAAGGAAGTGCAGAGAGTTCATCCCAGTCAAGCCGTCTTGGGCTGGCCCTGAGTAAAACTCCATCATTCCTAAATCTGGTGATGAGTTTGAAAAAATGGAAGCATCCCATTTCAGGTAAGGATATGCCGAGAAGAAGAGTGGAGGAATATGTATCTTCGGAGAAATTAAAGGCTTCCAATTTCCAGGCAATGCACCTCCAGATCAGAGGCGCCTTGCTGGCAATGTTAGAAATTAATTAATGATGATATTTGTCAAAGGGAGAGTAACTTTTTCTTGAATGAGGTCACACAAATATTTGTTCTTTTATACTTTCCCTTTAAAGAAAATTAATACGTGTTATCATTCATTTACTTCACATTGCAATGTACAATCAATAAATAAATATTGTTGTCTCTAACTTAAAAATCTCTCACATGCTAACTAACAATCTAGAAGAGGATTTCACTCTCTTCCGGCTCTGAGAACCAACACCAGGTTCTTTCTTCTTCATCTTATTCATTTTTGGGTCCATTCATTTTCAGATTAAAAAAAAAATCATATTTTTACTTGTTTTTGTGCATTGATTTTAGCTCGCGCGCCATTTTTGGCTACAACGCGCAATATTGTGCAATACTTGGAAACCACATTCGAAAAATAAAAAAAATAAGATTATGTCTTTTCCAAACCATTAATTCCTTTTTTCCATTTTTTCACTTTATACCTTAACACTTGCAAAAGTTAATGGTCCGCGTTCAATGCTACACCTGATAAAATATATCGATCACGTTTGTTTAAATTTTTGTCGAGCTTATAATAGTACAAGTAATAAAAACAAGATTATTAGCCAAAGTGTTTAATTTTAATTGCCTTTTATGATTTGTAGGAAGGAAGTGCAGAGAGTTCATCCCAGTCAAGCCGTCTTGGGCTGGCCCTGAGTAAAACTCCATCATTCCTAAATCTGGTGATGAGTTTGAAAAAATGGAAACATCCCATTTCAGGTAAGGATATGCCGAGAATAAGAGTGGAGGAATATGTATCTTCGGAGAAATTAAAGGCTTCCAATTTCCAGGCAATGCACCTCCAGATCAGAGGTGCCTTGCTGGCAATGTTAGAAATTAATTAATGATGATATTTGTCAAAGGGAGAGTAACTTTTTCTTGAATGAGGTCACACAAATATTTGTTCTTTTATACTCTCCCTTTAAAGAAAATTAATACGTGTTATCATTCATTTACTTCGCATTGCAATGTACAATCAATAAATAAATATTGTTGTCTCTAACTTAAAAATCTCTCACATGCTAACTAACAATCTAGAAGAGGATTTCACTCTCTTCCGGCTCTGAGGACCAACACCAGGTTCTTTCTTCTTCATCTTATTCTTTTTTGGGTCCATTCATTTTTAGATAGAAAAAAAAAATCATTTTCTTACTTGTTTTTGTGCATTGACTTTAGCTCGCGCGCCATTTTTGGCTACCACGTGCAATATTGTGCAATACTTGCAAGCCACATTCGAAAAATAAAAAAAAATAAGGTTATGTCTTTTCCAAACCATTAATTCCTTTTTTCCATTTTTTCACTTTATACCTTAACACTTGCAAAAGTTAATGGTCCGCGTTCAATGCTACACCTGATAAAATATATCGATCACGTTTGTTTAAATTTTTGTGGGGCTTATAATAGTACAAGTAATAAAAACAAGATTATTAGCCAAAGTGTATAATTTTAATTGCCTTTTATGATTTGTAGGAAGGAAGTGCAGAGAGTTCATCCCAGTCAAGCCGTCTTGGGCTGGCCCTGAGTAAAACTCCATCATTCCTAAATCCGGTGATGAGTTTGAAAAAATGGAAGCATCCCATTTCAGGTAAGGATATTCCGAGAAGAAGAGTGGAGGAATATGTATCTTCGGAGAAATTAAAGGCTTCCAATTTCCAGGCAATGCACCTCCAGATCAGAGGCGCCTTGCTGGCAATGTTAGAAATTAATTAATGATGATATTTGTCAAAGGGAGAGTAACTTTTTCTTGAATGAGGTCACACAAATATTTGTTCTTTTATACTTTCCCTTTAAAGAAAATTAATACGTGTTATCATTCATTTAATTCACATTGCAATGTACAATCAATAAATAAATATTGTTGTCTCTAACTTAAAAATCTCACACATGCTAACTAACAATCTAGAAGAGGATTTCACTCTCTTCCGGCTCTGAGAACCAACACCAGGTTCTTTCTTCTTCATCTTATTCTTTTTTGGGTCCATTCATTTTCAGATGAAAAAAAAAATCATATTTTTACTTGTTTTTGTGCATTGATTTTAGCTCGCGCGCCATTTTTGGCTACCACGCGCAATATTGTGCAATACTTGGAAACCACATTCGAAAAATAAAAAAAATAAGATTATGTCTTTTCCAAACCATTAATTCCTTTTTTCCATTTTTTCACTTTATACCTTAACACTTGCAAAAGTTAATGGTCCGCGTTCAATGCTACACCTGATAAAATATATCGATCACGTTTGTTTAAATTTTTGTGGGGCTTATAATAGTACAAGTAATAAAAACAAGATTATTAGCCAAAGTGTATAATTTTAATTGCCTTTTATGATTTGTAGAAAGGAAGTGCAGAGAGTTCATCCCAGTCAAGCCGTCTTGGGCTGGCCCTGAGTAAAACTCCATCATTCCTAAATCTGGTGATGAGTTTGAAAAAATGGAAGCATCCCATTTCAGGTAAGGATATGCCGAGAAGAAGAGTGGAGGAATATGTATCTTCGGAGAAATTAAAGGCTTCCAATTTCCAGGCAATGCACCTCCAGATCAGAGGCGCCTTGCTGGCAATGTTAGAAATTAATTAATGATGATATTTGTCAAAGGGAGAGTAACTTTTTCTTGAATGAGGTCACACAAATATTTGTTCTTTTATACTCTCCCTTTAAAGAAAATTAATACGTGTTATCATTCATTTACTTCGCATTGCAATGTACAATCAATAAATAAATATTGTTGTCTCTAACTTAAAAATCTCTCACATGCTAACTAACAATCTAGAAGAGGATTTCACTCTCTTCCGGCTCTGAGGACCAACACCAGGTTCTTTCTTCTTCATCTTATTCTTTTTTGGGTCCATTCATTTTTAGATAGAAAAAAAAAATCATTTTCTTACTTGTTTTTGTGCATTGACTTTAGCTCGCGCGCCATTTTTGGCTACCACGTGCAATATTGTGCAATACTTGCAAGCCACATTCGAAAAATAAAAAAAAATAAGGTTATGTCTTTTCCAAACCATTAATTCCTTTTTTCCATTTTTTCACTTTATACCTTAACACTTGCAAAAGTTAATGGTCCGCGTTCAATGCTACACCTGATAAAATATATCGATCACGTTTGTTTAAATTTTTGTGGGGCTTATAATAGTACAAGTAATAAAAACAAGATTATTAGCCAAAGTGTATAATTTTAATTGCCTTTTATGATTTGTAGGAAGGAAGTGCAGAGAGTTCACCCCAGTCAAGCCGTCTTGGGCTGGCCCTGAGTAAAACTCCATCATTCCTAAATCCGGTGATGAGTTTGAAAAAATGGAAGCATCCCATTTCAGGTAAGGATATTCCGAGAAGAAGAGTGGAGGAATATGTATCTTCGGAGAAATTAAAGGCTTCCAATTTCCAGGCAATGCACCTCCAGATCAGAGGCGCCTTGCTGGCAATGTTAGAAATTAATTAATGATGATATTTGTCAAAGGGAGAGTAACTTTTTCTTGAATGAGGTCACACAAATATTTGTTCTTTTATACTTTCCCTTTAAAGAAAATTAATACGTGTTATCATTCATTTACTTCACATTGCAATGTACAATCAATAAATAAATATTGTTGTCTCTAACTTAAAAATCTCTCACATGCTAACTAACAATCTAGAAGAGGATTTCACTCTCTTCCGGCTCTGAGAACCAACACCAGGTTCTTTCTTCTTCATCTTATTCTTTTTTGGGTCCATTCATTTTCAGATGAAAAAAAAAATCATATTTTTACTTGTTTTTGTGCATTGATTTTAGCTCGCGCGCCATTTTTGGCTACCACGCGCAATATTGTGCAATACTTGGAAACCACATTCGAAAAATAAAAAAAATAAGATTATGTCTTTTCCAAACCATTAATTCCTTTTTTCCATTTTTTCACTTTATACCTTAACACTTGCAAAAGTTAATGGTCCGCGTTCAATGCTACACCTGATAAAATATATCGATCACGTTTGTTTAAATTTTTGTCGAGCTTATAATAGTACAAGTAATAAAAACAAGATTATTAGCCAAAGTGTTTAATTTTAATTGCCTTTTATGATTTGTAGGAAGGAAGTGCAGAGAGTTCATCCCAGTCAAGCCGTCTTGGGCTGGCCCTGAGTAAAACTCCATCATTCCTAAATCTGGTGATGAGTTTGAAAAAATGGAAGCATCCCATTTCAGGTAAGGATATGCCGAGAAGAAGAGTGGAGGAATATGTATCTTCGGAGAAATTAAAGGCTTCCAATTTCCAGGCAATGCACCTCCAGATCAGAGGCGCCTTGCTGGCAATGTTAGAAATTAATTAATGATGATATTTGTCAAAGGGAGAGTAACTTTTTCTTGAATGAGGTCACACAAATATTTGTTCTTTTATACTTTCCCTTTAAAGAAAATTAATACGTGTTATCATTCATTTACTTCACATTGCAATGTACAATCAATAAATAAATATTGTTGTCTCTAACTTAAAAATCTCTCACATGCTAACTAACAATCTAGAAGAGGATTTCACTCTCTTCCGGCTCTGAGAACCAACACCAGGTTCTTTCTTCTTCATCTTATTCTTTTTTGGGTCCATTCATTTTCAGATGAAAAAAAAAATCATATTTTTACTTGTTTTTGTGCATTGATTTTAGCTCGCGCGCCATTTTTGGCTACCACGCGCAATATTGTGCAATACTTGGAAACCACATTCGAAAAATAAAAAAAATAAGATTATGTCTTTTCCAAACCATTAATTCCTTTTTTCCATTTTTTCACTTTATACCTTAACACTTGCAAAAGTTAATGGTCCGCGTTCAATGCTACACCTGATAAAATATATCGATCACGTTTGTTTAAATTTTTGTCGAGCTTATAATAGTACAAGTAATAAAAACAAGATTATTAGCCAAAGTGTTTAATTTTAATTGCCTTTTATGATTTGTAGGAAGGAAGTGCAGAGAGTTCATCCCAGTCAAGCCGTCTTGGGCTGGCCCTGAGTAAAACTCCATCATTCCTAAATCTGGTGATGAGTTTGAAAAAATGGAAGCATCCCATTTCAGGTAAGGATATGCCGAGAAGAAGAGTGGAGGAATATGTATCTTCGGAGAAATTAAAGGCTTCCAATTTCCAGGCAATGCACCTCCAGATCAGAGGTGCCTTGCTGGCAATGTTAGAAATTAATTAATGATGATATTTGTCAAAGGGAGAGTAACTTTTTCTTGAATGAGGTCACACAAATATTTGTTCTTTTATACTCTCCCTTTAAAGAAAATTAATACGTGTTATCATTCATTTACTTCGCATTGCAATGTACAATCAATAAATAAATATTGTTGTCTCTAACTTAAAAATCTCTCACATGCTAACTAACAATCTAGAAGAGGATTTCACTCTCTTCCGGCTCTGAGGACCAACACCAGGTTCTTTCTTCTTCATCTTATTCTTTCTTGGGTCCATTCATTTTTAGATAGAAAAAAAAAATCATTTTCTTACTTGTTTTTGTGCATTGACTTTAGCTCGCGCGCCATTTTTGGCTACCACGTGCAATATTGTGCAATACTTGCAAGCCACATTCGAAAAATAAAAAAAAATAAGGTTATGTCTTTTCCAAACCATTAATTCCTTTTTTCCATTTTTTCACTTTATACCTTAACACTTGCAAAAGTTAATGGTCCGCGTTCAATGCTACACCTGATAAAATATATCGATCACGTTTGTTTAAATTTTTGTGGGGCTTATAATAGTACAAGTAATAAAAACAAGATTATTAGCCAAAGTGTATAATTTTAATTGCCTTTTATGATTTGTAGGAAGGAAGTGCAGAGAGTTCACCCCAGTCAAGCCGTCTTGGGCTGGCCCTGAGTAAAACTCCATCATTCCTAAATCCGGTGATGAGTTTGAAAAAATGGAAGCATCCCATTTCAGGTAAGGATATTCCGAGAAGAAGAGTGGAGGAATATGTATCTTCGGAGAAATTAAAGGCTTCCAATTTCCAGGCAATGCACCTCCAGATCAGAGGCGCCTTGCTGGCAATGTTAGAAATTAATTAATGATGATATTTGTCAAAGGGAGAGTAACTTTTTCTTGAATGAGGTCACACAAATATTTGTTCTTTTATACTTTCCCTTTAAAGAAAATTAATACGTGTTATCATTCATTTACTTCACATTGCAATGTACAATCAATAAATAAATATTGTTGTCTCTAACTTAAAAATCTCTCACATGCTAACTAACAATCTAGAAGAGGATTTCACTCTCTTCCGGCTCTGAGAACCAACACCAGGTTCTTTCTTCTTCATCTTATTCTTTTTTGGGTCCATTCATTTTCAGATGAAAAAAAAAATCATATTTTTACTTGTTTTTGTGCATTGATTTTAGCTCGCGCGCCATTTTTGGCTACCACGCGCAATATTGTGCAATACTTGGAAACCACATTCGAAAAATAAAAAAAATAAGATTATGTCTTTTCCAAACCATTAATTCCTTTTTTCCATTTTTTCACTTTATACCTTAACACTTGCAAAAGTTAATGGTCCGCGTTCAATGCTACACCTGATAAAATATATCGATCACGTTTGTTTAAATTTTTGTCGAGCTTATAATAGTACAAGTAATAAAAACAAGATTATTAGCCAAAGTGTTTAATTTTAATTGCCTTTTATGATTTGTAGGAAGGAAGTGCAGAGAGTTCATCCCAGTCAAGCCGTCTTGGGCTGGCCCTGAGTAAAACTCCATCATTCCTAAATCTGGTGATGAGTTTGAAAAAATGGAAGCATCCCATTTCAGGTAAGGATATGCCGAGAAGAAGAGTGGAGGAATATGTATCTTCGGAGAAATTAAAGGCTTCCAATTTCCAGGCAATGCACCTCCAGATCAGAGGTGCCTTGCTGGCAATGTTAGAAATTAATTAATGATGATATTTGTCAAAGGGAGAGTAACTTTTTCTTGAATGAGGTCACACAAATATTTGTTCTTTTATACTCTCCCTTTAAAGAAAATTAATACGTGTTATCATTCATTTACTTCGCATTGCAATGTACAATCAATAAATAAATATTGTTGTCTCTAACTTAAAAATCTCTCACATGCTAACTAACAATCTAGAAGAGGATTTCACTCTCTTCCGGCTCTGAGGACCAACACCAGGTTCTTTCTTCTTCATCTTATTCTTTCTTGGGTCCATTCATTTTTAGATAGAAAAAAAAAATCATTTTCTTACTTGTTTTTGTGCATTGACTTTAGCTCGCGCGCCATTTTTGGCTACCACGTGCAATATTGTGCAATACTTGCAAGCCACATTCGAAAAATAAAAAAAAATAAGGTTATGTCTTTTCCAAACCATTAATTCCTTTTTTCCATTTTTTCACTTTATACCTTAACACTTGCAAAAGTTAATGGTCCGCGTTCAATGCTACACCTGATAAAATATATCGATCACGTTTGTTTAAATTTTTGTGGGGCTTATAATAGTACAAGTAATAAAAACAAGATTATTAGCCAAAGTGTATAATTTTAATTGCCTTTTATGATTTGTAGGAAGGAAGTGCAGAGAGTTCACCCCAGTCAAGCCGTCTTGGGCTGGCCCTGAGTAAAACTCCATCATTCCTAAATCCGGTGATGAGTTTGAAAAAATGGAAGCATCCCATTTCAGGTAAGGATATTCCGAGAAGAAGAGTGGAGGAATATGTATCTTCGGAGAAATTAAAGGCTTCCAATTTCCAGGCAATGCACCTCCAGATCAGAGGCGCCTTGCTGGCAATGTTAGAAATTAATTAATGATGATATTTGTCAAAGGGAGAGTAACTTTTTCTTGAATGAGGTCACACAAATATTTGTTCTTTTATACTTTCCCTTTAAAGAAAATTAATACGTGTTATCATTCATTTACTTCACATTGCAATGTACAATCAATAAATAAATATTGTTGTCTCTAACTTAAAAATCTCTCACATGCTAACTAACAATCTAGAAGAGGATTTCACTCTCTTCCGGCTCTGAGAACCAACACCAGGTTCTTTCTTCTTCATCTTATTCTTTTTTGGGTCCATTCATTTTCAGATGAAAAAAAAAATCATATTTTTACTTGTTTTTGTGCATTGATTTTAGCTCGCGCGCCATTTTTGGCTACCACGCGCAATATTGTGCAATACTTGGAAACCACATTCGAAAAATAAAAAAAATAAGATTATGTCTTTTCCAAACCATTAATTCCTTTTTTCCATTTTTTCACTTTATACCTTAACACTTGCAAAAGTTAATGGTCCGCGTTCAATGCTACACCTGATAAAATATATCGATCACGTTTGTTTAAATTTTTGTCGAGCTTATAATAGTACAAGTAATAAAAACAAGATTATTAGCCAAAGTGTTTAATTTTAATTGCCTTTTATGATTTGTAGGAAGGAAGTGCAGAGAGTTCATCCCAGTCAAGCCGTCTTGGGCTGGCCCTGAGTAAAACTCCATCATTCCTAAATCTGGTGATGAGTTTGAAAAAATGGAAGCATCCCATTTCAGGTAAGGATATGCCGAGAAGAAGAGTGGAGGAATATGTATCTTCGGAGAAATTAAAGGCTTCCAATTTCCAGGCAATGCACCTCCAGATCAGAGGTGCCTTGCTGGCAATGTTAGAAATTAATTAATGATGATATTTGTCAAAGGGAGAGTAACTTTTTCTTGAATGAGGTCACACAAATATTTGTTCTTTTATACTCTCCCTTTAAAGAAAATTAATACGTGTTATCATTCATTTACTTCGCATTGCAATGTACAATCAATAAATAAATATTGTTGTCTCTAACTTAAAAATCTCTCACATGCTAACTAACAATCTAGAAGAGGATTTCACTCTCTTCCGGCTCTGAGGACCAACACCAGGTTCTTTCTTCTTCATCTTATTCTTTCTTGGGTCCATTCATTTTTAGATAGAAAAAAAAAATCATTTTCTTACTTGTTTTTGTGCATTGACTTTAGCTCGCGCGCCATTTTTGGCTACCACGTGCAATATTGTGCAATACTTGCAAGCCACATTCGAAAAATAAAAAAAAATAAGGTTATGTCTTTTCCAAACCATTAATTCCTTTTTTCCATTTTTTCACTTTATACCTTAACACTTGCAAAAGTTAATGGTCCGCGTTCAATGCTACACCTGATAAAATATATCGATCACGTTTGTTTAAATTTTTGTGGGGCTTATAATAGTACAAGTAATAAAAACAAGATTATTAGCCAAAGTGTATAATTTTAATTGCCTTTTATGATTTGTAGGAAGGAAGTGCAGAGAGTTCACCCCAGTCAAGCCGTCTTGGGCTGGCCCTGAGTAAAACTCCATCATTCCTAAATCCGGTGATGAGTTTGAAAAAATGGAAGCATCCCATTTCAGGTAAGGATATGCCGAGAAGAAGAGTGGAGGAATATGTATCTTCGGAGAAATTAAAGGCTTCCAATTTCCAGGCAATGCACCTCCAGATCAGAGGCGCCTTGCTGGCAATGTTAGAAATTAATTAATGATGATATTTGTCAAAGGGAGAGTAACTTTTTCTTGAATGAGGTCACACAAATATTTGTTCTTTTATACTTTCCCTTTAAAGAAAATTAATACGTGTTATCATTCATTTACTTCACATTGCAATGTACAATCAATAAATAAATATTGTTGTCTCTAACTTAAAAATCTCTCACATGCTAACTAACAATCTAGAAGAGGATTTCACTCTCTTCCGGCTCTGAGAACCAACACCAGGTTCTTTCTTCTTCATCTTATTCTTTTTTGGGTCCATTCATTTTCAGATGAAAAAAAAAATCATATTTTTACTTGTTTTTGTGCATTGATTTTAGCTCGCGCGCCATTTTTGGCTACCACGCGCAATATTGTGCAATACTTGGAAACCACATTCGAAAAATAAAAAAAATAAGATTATGTCTTTTCCAAACCATTAATTCCTTTTTTCCATTTTTTCACTTTATACCTTAACACTTGCAAAAGTTAATGGTCCGCGTTCAATGCTACACCTGATAAAATATATCGATCACGTTTGTTTAAATTTTTGTCGAGCTTATAATAGTACAAGTAATAAAAACAAGATTATTAGCCAAAGTGTTTAATTTTAATTGCCTTTTATGATTTGTAGGAAGGAAGTGCAGAGAGTTCATCCCAGTCAAGCCGTCTTGGGCTGGCCCTGAGTAAAACTCCATCATTCCTAAATCTGGTGATGAGTTTGAAAAAATGGAAGCATCCCATTTCAGGTAAGGATATGCCGAGAAGAAGAGTGGAGGAATATGTATCTTCGGAGAAATTAAAGGCTTCCAATTTCCAGGCAATGCACCTCCAGATCAGAGGTGCCTTGCTGGCAATGTTAGAAATTAATTAATGATGATATTTGTCAAAGGGAGAGTAACTTTTTCTTGAATGAGGTCACACAAATATTTGTTCTTTTATACTCTCCCTTTAAAGAAAATTAATACGTGTTATCATTCATTTACTTCGCATTGCAATGTACAATCAATAAATAAATATTGTTGTCTCTAACTTAAAAATCTCTCACATGCTAACTAACAATCTAGAAGAGGATTTCACTCTCTTCCGGCTCTGAGGACCAACACCAGGTTCTTTCTTCTTCATCTTATTCTTTCTTGGGTCCATTCATTTTTAGATAGAAAAAAAAAATCATTTTCTTACTTGTTTTTGTGCATTGACTTTAGCTCGCGCGCCATTTTTGGCTACCACGTGCAATATTGTGCAATACTTGCAAGCCACATTCGAAAAATAAAAAAAAATAAGGTTATGTCTTTTCCAAACCATTAATTCCTTTTTTCCATTTTTTCACTTTATACCTTAACACTTGCAAAAGTTAATGGTCCGCGTTCAATGCTACACCTGATAAAATATATCGATCACGTTTGTTTAAATTTTTGTGGGGCTTATAATAGTACAAGTAATAAAAACAAGATTATTAGCCAAAGTGTATAATTTTAATTGCCTTTTATGATTTGTAGGAAGGAAGTGCAGAGAGTTCACCCCAGTCAAGCCGTCTTGGGCTGGCCCTGAGTAAAACTCCATCATTCCTAAATCCGGTGATGAGTTTGAAAAAATGGAAGCATCCCATTTCAGGTAAGGATATGCCGAGAAGAAGAGTGGAGGAATATGTATCTTCGGAGAAATTAAAGGCTTCCAATTTCCAGGCAATGCACCTCCAGATCAGAGGCGCCTTGCTGGCAATGTTAGAAATTAATTAATGATGATATTTGTCAAAGGGAGAGTAACTTTTTCTTGAATGAGGTCACACAAATATTTGTTCTTTTATACTTTCCCTTTAAAGAAAATTAATACGTGTTATCATTCATTTACTTCACATTGCAATGTACAATCAATAAATAAATATTGTTGTCTCTAACTTAAAAATCTCTCACATGCTAACTAACAATCTAGAAGAGGATTTCACTCTCTTCCGGCTCTGAGAACCAACACCAGGTTCTTTCTTCTTCATCTTATTCTTTTTTGGGTCCATTCATTTTCAGATGAAAAAAAAAATCATATTTTTACTTGTTTTTGTGCATTGATTTTAGCTCGCGCGCCATTTTTGGCTACCACGCGCAATATTGTGCAATACTTGGAAACCACATTCGAAAAATAAAAAAAATAAGATTATGTCTTTTCCAAACCATTAATTCCTTTTTTCCATTTTTTCACTTTATACCTTAACACTTGCAAAAGTTAATGGTCCGCGTTCAATGCTACACCTGATAAAATATATCGATCACGTTTGTTTAAATTTTTGTCGAGCTTATAATAGTACAAGTAATAAAAACAAGATTATTAGCCAAAGTGTTTAATTTTAATTGCCTTTTATGATTTGTAGGAAGGAAGTGCAGAGAGTTCATCCCAGTCAAGCCGTCTTGGGCTGGCCCTGAGTAAAACTCCATCATTCCTAAATCTGGTGATGAGTTTGAAAAAATGGAAGCATCCCATTTCAGGTAAGGATATGCCGAGAAGAAGAGTGGAGGAATATGTATCTTCGGAGAAATTAAAGGCTTCCAATTTCCAGGCAATGCACCTCCAGATCAGAGGTGCCTTGCTGGCAATGTTAGAAATTAATTAATGATGATATTTGTCAAAGGGAGAGTAACTTTTTCTTGAATGAGGTCACACAAATATTTGTTCTTTTATACTCTCCCTTTAAAGAAAATTAATACGTGTTATCATTCATTTACTTCGCATTGCAATGTACAATCAATAAATAAATATTGTTGTCTCTAACTTAAAAATCTCTCACATGCTAACTAACAATCTAGAAGAGGATTTCACTCTCTTCCGGCTCTGAGGACCAACACCAGGTTCTTTCTTCTTCATCTTATTCTTTCTTGGGTCCATTCATTTTTAGATAGAAAAAAAAAAATCATTTTCTTACTTGTTTTTGTGCATTGACTTTAGCTCGCGCGCCATTTTTGGCTACCACGTGCAATATTGTGCAATACTTGCAAGCCACATTCGAAAAATAAAAAAAAATAAGGTTATGTCTTTTCCAAACCATTAATTCCTTTTTTCCATTTTTTCACTTTATACCTTAACACTTGCAAAAGTTAATGGTCCGCGTTCAATGCTACACCTGATAAAATATATCGATCACGTTTGTTTAAATTTTTGTGGGGCTTATAATAGTACAAGTAATAAAAACAAGATTATTAGCCAAAGTGTATAATTTTAATTGCCTTTTATGATTTGTAGGAAGGAAGTGCAGAGAGTTCACCCCAGTCAAGCCGTCTTGGGCTGGCCCTGAGTAAAACTCCATCATTCCTAAATCCGGTGATGAGTTTGAAAAAATGGAAGCATCCCATTTCAGGTAAGGATATTCCGAGAAGAAGAGTGGAGGAATATGTATCTTCGGAGAAATTAAAGGCTTCCAATTTCCAGGCAATGCACCTCCAGATCAGAGGCGCCTTGCTGGCAATGTTAGAAATTAATTAATGATGATATTTGTCAAAGGGAGAGTAACTTTTTCTTGAATGAGGTCACACAAATATTTGTTCTTTTATACTTTCCCTTTAAAGAAAATTAATACGTGTTATCATTCATTTACTTCACATTGCAATGTACAATCAATAAATAAATATTGTTGTCTCTAACTTAAAAATCTCTCACATGCTAACTAACAATCTAGAAGAGGATTTCACTCTCTTCCGGCTCTAAGAACCAACACCAGGTTCTTTCTTCTTCATCTTATTCTTTTTTGGGTCCATTCATTTTCAGATGAAAAAAAAAATCATATTTTTACTTGTTTTTGTGCATTGATTTTAGCTCGCGCGCCATTTTTGGCTACCACGCGCAATATTGTGCAATACTTGGAAACCACATTCGAAAAATAAAAAAAATAAGATTATGTCTTTTCCAAACCATTAATTCCTTTTTTCCATTTTTTCACTTTATACCTTAACACTTGCAAAAGTTAATGGTCCGCGTTCAATGCTACACCTGATAAAATATATCGATCACGTTTGTTTAAATTTTTGTCGAGCTTATAATAGTACAAGTAATAAAAACAAGATTATTAGCCAAAGTGTTTAATTTTAATTGCCTTTTATGATTTGTAGGAAGGAAGTGCAGAGAGTTCATCCCAGTCAAGCCGTCTTGGGCTGGCCCTGAGTAAAACTCCATCATTCCTAAATCTGGTGATGAGTTTGAAAAAATGGAAGCATCCCATTTCAGGTAAGGATATGCCGAGAAGAAGAGTGGAGGAATATGTATCTTCGGAGAAATTAAAGGCTTCCAATTTCCAGGCAATGCACCTCCAGATCAGAGGTGCCTTGCTGGCAATGTTAGAAATTAATTAATGATGATATTTGTCAAAGGGAGAGTAACTTTTTCTTGAATGAGGTCACACAAATATTTGTTCTTTTATACTCTCCCTTTAAAGAAAATTAATACGTGTTATCATTCATTTACTTCGCATTGCAATGTACAATCAATAAATAAATATTGTTGTCTCTAACTTAAAAATCTCTCACATGCTAACTAACAATCTAGAAGAGGATTTCACTCTCTTCCGGCTCTGAGGACCAACACCAGGTTCTTTCTTCTTCATCTTATTCTTTCTTGGGTCCATTCATTTTTAGATAGAAAAAAAAAATCATTTTCTTACTTGTTTTTGTGCATTGACTTTAGCTCGCGCGCCATTTTTGGCTACCACGTGCAATATTGTGCAATACTTGCAAGCCACATTTGAAAAATAAAAAAAAATAAGGTTATGTCTTTTCCAAACCATTAATTCCTTTTTTCCATTTTTTCACTTTATACCTTAACACTTGCAAAAGTTAATGGTCCGCGTTCAATGCTACACCTGATAAAATATATCGATCACGTTTGTTTAAATTTTTGTGGGGCTTATAATAGTACAAGTAATAAAAACAAGATTATTAGCCAAAGTGTATAATTTTAATTGCCTTTTATGATTTGTAGGAAGGAAGTGCAGAGAGTTCACCCCAGTCAAGCCGTCTTGGGCTGGCCCTGAGTAAAACTCCATCATTCCTAAATCCGGTGATGAGTTTGAAAAAATGGAAGCATCCCATTTCAGGTAAGGATATGCCGAGAAGAAGAGTGGAGGAATATGTATCTTCGGAGAAATTAAAGGCTTCCAATTTCCAGGCAATGCACCTCCAGATCAGAGGCGCCTTGCTGGCAATGTTAGAAATTAATTAATGATGATATTTGTCAAAGGGAGAGTAACTTTTTCTTGAATGAGGTCACACAAATATTTGTTCTTTTATACTTTCCCTTTAAAGAAAATTAATACGTGTTATCATTCATTTACTTCACATTGCAATGTACAATCAATAAATAAATATTGTTGTCTCTAACTTAAAAATCTCTCACATGCTAACTAACAATCTAGAAGAGGATTTCACTCTCTTCCGGCTCTGAGAACCAACACCAGGTTCTTTCTTCTTCATCTTATTCTTTTTTGGGTCCATTCATTTTCAGATGAAAAAAAAAATCATATTTTTACTTGTTTTTGTGCATTGATTTTAGCTCGCGCGCCATTTTTGGCTACCACGCGCAATATTGTGCAATACTTGGAAACCACATTCGAAAAATAAAAAAAATAAGATTATGTCTTTTCCAAACCATTAATTCCTTTTTTCCATTTTTTCACTTTATACCTTAACACTTGCAAAAGTTAATGGTCCGCGTTCAATGCTACACCTGATAAAATATATCGATCACGTTTGTTTAAATTTTTGTCGAGCTTATAATAGTACAAGTAATAAAAACAAGATTATTAGCCAAAGTGTTTAATTTTAATTGCCTTTTATGATTTGTAGGAAGGAAGTGCAGAGAGTTCATCCCAGTCAAGCCGTCTTGGGCTGGCCCTGAGTAAAACTCCATCATTCCTAAATCTGGTGATGAGTTTGAAAAAATGGAAGCATCCCATTTCAGGTAAGGATATGCCGAGAAGAAGAGTGGAGGAATATGTATCTTCGGAGAAATTAAAGGCTTCCAATTTCCAGGCAATGCACCTCCAGATCAGAGGTGCCTTGCTGGCAATGTTAGAAATTAATTAATGATGATATTTGTCAAAGGGAGAGTAACTTTTTCTTGAATGAGGTCACACAAATATTTGTTCTTTTATACTCTCCCTTTAAAGAAAATTAATACGTGTTATCATTCATTTACTTCGCATTGCAATGTACAATCAATAAATAAATATTGTTGTCTCTAACTTAAAAATCTCTCACATGCTAACTAACAATCTAGAAGAGGATTTCACTCTCTTCCGGCTCTGAGGACCAACACCAGGTTCTTTCTTCTTCATCTTATTCTTTCTTGGGTCCATTCATTTTTAGATAGAAAAAAAAAATCATTTTCTTACTTGTTTTTGTGCATTGACTTTAGCTCGCGCGCCATTTTTGGCTACCACGTGCAATATTGTGCAATACTTGCAAGCCACATTCGAAAAATAAAAAAAAATAAGGTTATGTCTTTTCCAAACCATTAATTCCTTTTTTCCATTTTTTCACTTTATACCTTAACACTTGCAAAAGTTAATGGTCCGCGTTCAATGCTACACCTGATAAAATATATCGATCACGTTTGTTTAAATTTTTGTGGGGCTTATAATAGTACAAGTAATAAAAACAAGATTATTAGCCAAAGTGTATAATTTTAATTGCCTTTTATGATTTGTAGGAAGGAAGTGCAGAGAGTTCACCCCAGTCAAGCCGTCTTGGGCTGGCCCTGAGTAAAACTCCATCATTCCTAAATCCGGTGATGAGTTTGAAAAAATGGAAGCATCCCATTTCAGGTAAGGATATTCCGAGAAGAAGAGTGGAGGAATATGTATCTTCGGAGAAATTAAAGGCTTCCAATTTCCAGGCAATGCACCTCCAGATCAGAGGCGCCTTGCTGGCAATGTTAGAAATTAATTAATGATGATATTTGTCAAAGGGAGAGTAACTTTTTCTTGAATGAGGTCACACAAATATTTGTTCTTTTATACTTTCCCTTTAAAGAAAATTAATACGTGTTATCATTCATTTACTTCACATTGCAATGTACAATCAATAAATAAATATTGTTGTCTCTAACTTAAAAATCTCTCACATGCTAACTAACAATCTAGAAGAGGATTTCACTCTCTTCCGGCTCTGAGGACCAACACCAGGTTCTTTCTTCTTCATCCTATTCTTTCTTGGGTCCATTCAATTTTAGATGAAAAAAAAAATCATTTTTTTACTTGTATTGTGCATTGATTTTA
This sequence comes from Salvia hispanica, assembly GCF_029641045.1. NCBI lineage: Eukaryota > Viridiplantae > Streptophyta > Magnoliopsida > Lamiales > Lamiaceae > Salvia > Salvia hispanica. The sequence continues at coordinate 49,551,375 of NC_142692.1, read as the reverse complement.
GCTCGCGCGCCATTTTTGGCTCCCACGCGCAATATTGTGCAATACTTGCAAACCACATTCGAAAAATAAAAAAAAATAAGATTATGTCTTTTCCAAACCATTAATTCCTTTTTTCCATTTTTTCACTTTATACCTTAACACTTGCAAAAGTTAATGGTCCGCGTTCAATGCTACACCTGATAAAATATATCGATCACGTTTGTTTAAATTTTTGTGGGGCTTATAATAGTACAAGTAATAAAAACAAGATTATTAGCCAAAGTGTATAATTTTAATTGCCTTTTATGATTTGTAGGAAGGAAGTGCAGAGAGTTCATCCCAGTCAAGCCGTCTTGGGCTGGCCCTGAGTAAAACTCCATCATTCCTAAATCTGGTGATGAGTTTGAAAAAATGGAAGCATCCCATTTCAGGTAAGGATATGCCGAGAAGAAGAGTGGAGGAATATGTATCTTCGGAGAAATTAAAGGCTTCCAATTTCCAGGCAATGCACCTCCAGATCAGAGGTGCCTTGCTGGCAATGTTAGAAATTAATTAATGATGATATTTGTCAAAGGGAGAGTAACTTTTTCTTGAATGAGGTCACACAAATATTTGTTCTTTTATACTCTCCCTTTAAAGAAAATTAATACGTGTTATCATTCATTTACTTCGCATTGCAATGTACAATCAATAAATAAATATTGTTGTCTCTAACTTAAAAATCTCTCACATGCTAACTAACAATCTAGAAGAGGATTTCACTCTCTTCCGGCTCTGAGGACCAACACCAGGTTCTTTCTTCTTCATCTTATTCTTTTTTGGGTCCATTCATTTTTAGATAGAAAAAAAAAATCATTTTCTTACTTGTTTTTGTGCATTGACTTTAGCTCGCGCGCCATTTTTGGCTACCACGTGCAATATTGTGCAATACTTGCAAACCACATTCGAAAAATAAAAAAAAATAAGGTTATGTCTTTTCCAAACCATTAATTCCTTTTTTCCATTTTTTCACTTTATACCTTAACACTTGCAAAAGTTAATGGTCCGCGTTCAATGCTACACCTGATAAAATATATCGATCACGTTTGTTTAAATTTTTGTGGGGCTTATAATAGTACAAGTAATAAAAACAAGATTATTAGCCAAAGTGTATAATTTTAATTGCCTTTTATGATTTGTAGGAAGGAAGTGCAGAGAGTTCATCCCAGTCAAGCCGTCTTGGGCTGGCCCTGAGTAAAACTCCATCATTCCTAAATCTGGTGATGAGTTTGAAAAAATGGAAGCATCCCAATTCAGGTAAGGATATTCCGAGAAGAAGAGTGGAGGAATATGTATCTTCGGAGAAATTAAAGGCTTCCAATTTCCAGGCAATGCACCTCCAGATCAGAGGCGCCTTGCTGGCAATGATAGAAATTAATTAATGATGATATTTGTCAAAGGGAGAGTAACTTTTTCTTGAATGAGGTCACACAAATATTTGTTCTTTTATACTTTCTCTTTAAAGAAAATTAATACGTGTTATCATTCATTTACTTCACATTGCAATGTACAATCAATAAATAAATATTGTTGTCTCTAACTTAAAAATCTCTCACATGCTAACTAACAATCTAGAAGAGGATTTCACTCTCTTCCGGCTCTGAGAACCAACACCAACACCAGGTTCTTTCTTCTTCATCTTATTCTTTTTTGGGTCCATTCATTTTCAGATGAAAAAAAAAATCATATTTTTACTTGTTTTTGTGCATTGATTTTAGCTCGCGCGCCATTTTTGGCTACCACGCGCAATATTGTGCAATACTTGGAAACCACATTCGAAAAATAAAAAAAATAAGATTATGTCTTTTCCAAACCATTAATTCCTTTTTTCCATTTTTTCACTTTATACCTTAACACTTGCAAAAGTTAATGGTCCGCGTTCAATGCTACACCTGATAAAATATATCGATCACGTTTGTTTAAATTTTTGTCGAGCTTATAATAGTACAAGTAATAAAAACAAGATTATTAGCCAAAGTGTTTAATTTTAATTGCCTTTTATGATTTGTAGGAAGGAAGTGCAGAGAGTTCATCCCAGTCAAGCCGTCTTGGGCTGGCCCTGAGTAAAACTCCATCATTCCTAAATCTGGTGATGAGTTTGAAAAAATGGAAGCATCCCATTTCAGGTAAGGATATGCCGAGAAGAAGAGTGGAGGAATATGTATCTTCGGAGAAATTAAAGGCTTCCAATTTCCAGGCAATGCACCTCCAGATCAGAGGTGCCTTGCTGGCAATGTTAGAAATTAATTAATGATGATATTTGTCAAAGGGAGAGTAACTTTTTCTTGAATGAGGTCACACAAATATTTGTTCTTTTATACTCTCCCTTTAAAGAAAATTAATACGTGTTATCATTCATTTACTTCACATTGCAATGTACAATCAATAAGTAAATATTGTTGTCTCTAACCTAAAAATCTCTCACATGCTAACTAACAATCTAGAAGAGGATTTCACTCTCTTCCGGCTCTGAGGACCAACACCAGTTCTTTCTTCTTCATCCTATTCTTTCTTGGGTCCATTCATTTTTAGATGAAAAAAAAATCATTTTTTTACTTGTTTTTGTGCATTGATTTTAGCTCGGGCGCCATTTTTTCCTCCCACGCGCAATATTGTGCAATACTTGCAAACCACATTCGAAAAATAGAAAAAAATAAGATTATGTCTTTTCCAAACCATTAATTCCTTTTTTCCATTTTTTCACTTTATACCTTAACACTTGCAAAAGTTAATGGTCCGCGTTCAATGCTACACCTGATAAAATATATCGATCACGTTTGTTTAAATTTTTGTCGGGCTTATAATAGTACAAGTAATAAAAACAAGATTATTAGCCAAAGTGTATAATTTTAATTGCCTTTTATGATTTGTAGGAAGGAAGTGCAGAGAGTTCATCCCAGTCAAGCCGTCTTGGGCTGGCCCTGAGTAAAACTCCATCATTCCTAAATCTGGTGATGAGTTTGAAAAAATGGAAGCATCCCAATTCAGGTAAGGATATTCCGAGAAGAAGAGTGGAGGAATATGTATCTTCGGAGAAATTAAAGGCTTCCAATTTCCAGGCAATGCACCTCCAGATCAGAGGCGCCTTGCTGGCAATGATAGAAATTAATTAATGATGATATTTGTCAAAGGGAGAGTAACTTTTTCTTGAATGAGGTCACACAAATATTTGTTCTTTTATACTTTCTCTTTAAAGAAAATTAATACGTGTTATCATTCATTTACTTCACATTGCAATGTACAATCAATAAATAAATATTGTTGTCTCTAACTTAAAAATCTCTCACATGCTAACTAACAATCTAGAAGAGGATTTCACTCTCTTCCGGCTCTGAGAACCAACACCAACACCAGGTTCTTTCTTCTTCATCTTATTCTTTTTTGGGTCCATTCATTTTCAGATGAAAAAAAAAATCATATTTTTACTTGTTTTTGTGCATTGATTTTAGCTCGCGCGCCATTTTTGGCTACCACGCGCAATATTGTGCAATACTTGGAAACCACATTCGAAAAATAAAAAAAATAAGATTATGTCTTTTCCAAACCATTAATTCCTTTTTTCCATTTTTTCACTTTATACCTTAACACTTGCAAAAGTTAATGGTCCGCGTTCAATGCTACACCTGATAAAATATATCGATCACGTTTGTTTAAATTTTTGTCGAGCTTATAATAGTACAAGTAATAAAAACAAGATTATTAGCCAAAGTGTTTAATTTTAATTGCCTTTTATGATTTGTAGGAAGGAAGTGCAGAGAGTTCATCCCAGTCAAGCCGTCTTGGGCTGGCCCTGAGTAAAACTCCATCATTCCTAAATCTGGTGATGAGTTTGAAAAAATGGAAGCATCCCATTTCAGGTAAGGATATGCCGAGAAGAAGAGTGGAGGAATATGTATCTTCGGAGAAATTAAAGGCTTCCAATTTCCAGGCAATGCACCTCCAGATCAGAGGTGCCTTGCTGGCAATGTTAGAAATTAATTAATGATGATATTTGTCAAAGGGAGAGTAACTTTTTCTTGAATGAGGTCACACAAATATTTGTTCTTTTATACTCTCCCTTTAAAGAAAATTAATACGTGTTATCATTCATTTACTTCACATTGCAATGTACAATCAATAAGTAAATATTGTTGTCTCTAACCTAAAAATCTCTCACATGCTAACTAACAATCTAGAAGAGGATTTCACTCTCTTCCGGCTCTGAGGACCAACACCAGTTCTTTCTTCTTCATCCTATTCTTTCTTGGGTCCATTCATTTTTAGATGAAAAAAAAATCATTTTTTTACTTGTTTTTGTGCATTGATTTTAGCTCGGGCGCCATTTTTTCCTCCCACGCGCAATATTGTGCAATACTTGCAAACCACATTCGAAAAATAGAAAAAAATAAGATTATGTCTTTTCCAAACCATTAATTCCTTTTTTCCATTTTTTCACTTTATACCTTAACACTTGCAAAAGTTAATGGTCCGCGTTCAATGCTAAACCTGATAAAATATATCGATCACGTTTGTTTAAATTTTTGTCGGGCTTATAATAGTACAAGTAATAAAAACAAGATTATTAGCCAAAGTGTATAATTTTAATTGCCTTTTAAGATTTGTAGGAAGGAAGTGCAGAGAGTTCATCCTAGTCAAGCCGTCTTGGGCTGGCCCTGAGTAAAACTCCATCATTCCTAAATCTGGTGATGAGTTTGAAAAAATGGAAGCATCCCATTTCAGGTAAGGATATGACGAGAAGAAGAGTGGAGGAATATGTATCTTCAGAGAAATTAAAGGCTTTCAATTTCCAGGCAATGCACCTCCAGATCAGAGGTTCCTTGCTGGCAATGTTAGAAATTAATTAATGATGATATTTGTCAAAGGGAGAGTAACTTTTTCTTTAATGATGTCACACAAATATTTGTTCTTTTATACTCTCCCTTTAAAGAAAATTAATACGTGTTATCATTCATTTACTTCACATTGCAATGTACAATCAATAAATAAATATTGTTGTCTCTAATTTAAAAATCTCTCACATGCTAACTAACAATCTAGAAGAGGATTTCACTCTCTTCCGGCTCTGAGAACCAACACCAGGTTCTTTCTTCTTCATCCTATTCTTTTTTGGGTCCATTCATTTTTAGATGAAAAAAAAAATCATTTTTTTACTTGTTTTTGTGCATTGATATTAGCTCGCGCGCCATTTTTGGCTACCACGCGCAATATTGTGCAATACTTGCAAACCACATTCGAAAAAAAAAAAATAAGGTTATGTCTTTTCCAAACCATTAATTCCTTTTTTCCATTTTTTCATTTTATACCTTAACACTTCCAAAAGTTAATGGTCCGCGTTCAATGCTAAACCTGATAAAATATATCGATCACGTTTGTTTAAATTTTTGTCGGGCTTATAATAGTACAAGTAATAAAAACAAGATTATTAATGGTATAAAGTGAAAAAAATTAATACGTGTTATCATTCATTTACTTCACATTGCAATGTACAATCAATAAATAAATATTGTTGTCTCTAACTTAAAAATCTCTCACATGCTAACACTCAAACTATAAGAGGATTTCACTCTCTTCCGGCTCTGAGGACTAACACCAGGTTCTTTCTTCTTCATCCTATTCTTTTTTGGGTCCATTCGTTTTTAGATGAAAAAAAAAATCATTTTTTTACTTGTTTTTGTGCATTGATTTTAGCTCGCGCGCCATTTTTGGCTACCACGCGCAATATTGTGCAATACTTGCAAACCACATTCGAAAAATAAAAAAAAATAAGGTTATGTCTTTTCCAAACCATTAATTCCTTTTTTCCATTTTTTCACTTTATACCTTAACACTTGCAAAAGTTAATGGTCCGCGTTCAATGCTAAACCTGATAAAATATATCGATCACGTTTGTTTAAATTTTTGTCGGGCTTATAATAGTACAAGTAATAAAAACAAGATTATTAGCCAAAGTGTATAATTTTAATTGCCTTTTAAGATTTGTAGGAAGGAAGTGCAGAGAGTTCATCCTAGTCAAGCCGTCTTGGGCTGGCCCTGAGTAAAACTCCATCATTCCTAAATCTGGTGATGAGTTTGAAAAAATGGAAGCATCCCATTTCAGGTAAGGATATGACGAGAAGAAGAGTGGAGGAATATGTATCTTCAGAGAAATTAAAGGCTTTCAATTTCCAGGCAATGCACCTCCAGATCAGAGGTTCCTTGCTGGCAATGTTAGAAATTAATTAATGATGATATTTGTCAAAGGGAGAGTAACTTTTTCTTTAATGATGTCACACAAATATTTGTTCTTTTATACTCTCCCTTTAAAGAAAATTAATACGTGTTATCATTCATTTACTTCACATTGCAATGTACAATCAATAAATAAATATTGTTGTCTCTAATTTAAAAATCTCTCACATGCTAACTAACAATCTAGAAGAGGATTTCACTCTCTTCCGGCTCTGAGAACCAACACCAGGTTCTTTCTTCTTCATCCTATTCTTTTTTGGGTCCATTCATTTTTAGATGAAAAAAAAAATCATTTTTTTACTTGTTTTTGTGCATTGATATTAGCTCGCGCGCCATTTTTGGCTACCACGCGCAATATTGTGCAATACTTGCAAACCACATTCGAAAAAAAAAAAATAAGGTTATGTCTTTTCCAAACCATTAATTCCTTTTTTCCATTTTTTCACTTTATACCTTAACACTTCCAAAAGTTAATGGTCCGCGTTCAATGCTAAACCTGATAAAATATATCGATCACGTTTGTTTAAATTTTTGTCGGGCTTATAATAGTACAAGTAATAAAAACAAGATTATTAATGGTATAAAGTGAAAAAAATTAATACGTGTTATCATTCATTTACTTCACATTGCAATGTACAATCAATAAATAAATATTGTTGTCTCTAACTTAAAAATCTCTCACATGCTAACACTCAAACTATAAGAGGATTTCACTCTCTTCCGGCTCTGAGGACTAACACCAGGTTCTTTCTTCTTCATCCTATTCTTTTTTGGGTCCATTCGTTTTTAGATGAAAAAAAAAATCATTTTTTTACTTGTTTTTGTGCATTGATTTTAGCTCGCGCGCCATTTTTGGCTACCACGCGCAATATTGTGCAATACTTGCAAACCACATTCGAAAAATAAAAAAAAATAAGGTTATGTCTTTTCCAAACCATTAATTCCTTTTTTCCATTTTTTCACTTTATACCTTAACACTTGCAAAAGTTAATGGTCCGCGTTCAATGCTACACCTGATAAAATATATCGATCACGTTTGTTTAAATTTTTTCCGGGCTTATAATAGTACAAGTTATAAAAACAAGATTATTAGCCAAAGTGTATAATTTAAATTGCCTTTTATGATTTGTAGGAAGGAAGTGCAGAGAGTTCATCCCAGTCAAGCCGTCTTGGGCTGGCCCTGAGTAAAACTCCATCATTCCTAAATCTGGTGATGAGTTTGAAAAAATGGAAGCATCCCATTTCAGGTAAGGATATGACGAGAAGAAGAGTGGAGGAATATGTATCTTCAGAGAAATTAAAGGCTTTCAATTTCCAGGCAATGCACCTCCAGATCAGAGGTTCCTTGCTGGCAATGTTAGAAATTAATTAATGATGATATTTGTCAAAGGGAGGGTAACTTTTTCTTTAATGATGTCACACAAATATTTGTTCTTTTATACTCTCCCTTTAAAGAAAATTAATACGTCTTATCATTCATTTACTTCACATTGCAATGTACAATCAATAAATAAATATTGTTGTCTCTAACTTAAAAATCTCTCATATGCTAACTAACAATCTAGAAGAGGATTTCACTCTCTTCCGGCTCTGAGGACCAACACCAGGTTCTTTCTTCTTCATCCTATTCTTTCTTGGGTCCATTCAATTTTAGATGAAAAAAAAAATCATTTTTTTACTTGTTTTTGTGCATTGATTTTAGCTCGCGCGCCATTTTTGGCTCCCACGCGCAATATTGTGCAATACTTGCAAACCACATTCGAAAAATAAAAAAAATAAGATTATGTCTTTTCCAAACCATTAATTCCTTTTTTCCATTTTTTCACTTTATACCTTAACACTTGCAAAAGTTAATGGTCCGCGTTCAATGCTAAACCTGATAAAATATATCGATCACGTTTGTTTAAATTTTTGTCGGGCTTATAATAGTACAAGTAATAAAAACAAGATTATTAATGGTATAAAGTGAAAAAAATTAATACGTGTTATCATTCATTTACTTCACATTGCAATGTACAATCAATAAATAAATATTGTTGTCTCTAACTTAAAAATCTCTCACATGCTAACACTCAAACTATAAGAGGATTTCACTCTCTTCCGGCTCTGAGGACTAACACCAGGTTCTTTCTTCTTCATCCTATTCTTTTTTGGGTCCATTCGTTTTTAGATGAAAAAAAAAATCATTTTTTTACTTGTTTTTGTGCATTGATTTTAGCTCGCGCGCCATTTTTCGCTACCACGCGCAATATTGTGCAATACTTGCAAACCACATTCGAAAAATAAAAAAAAATAAGGTTATGTCTTTTCCAAACCTTAATTCCTTTTTTCCATTTTTTCACTTTATACCTTAACACTTGCAAAAGTTAATGGTCCGCGTTCAATGCTACACCTCATAAAATATATCGATCACGTTTGTTTAAATTTTTTCCGGGCTTATAATAGTACAAGTTATAAAAACAAGATTATTAGCCAAAGTGTATAATTTAAATTGCCTTTTATGATTTGTAGGAAGGAAGTGCAGAGAGTTCATCCCAGTCAAGCCGTCTTGGGCTGGCCCTGAGTAAAACTCCATCATTCCTAAATCTGGTGATGAGTTTGAAAAAATGGAAGCATCCCATTTCAGGTAAGGATATGACGAGAAGAAGAGTGGAGGAATATGTATCTTCAGAGAAATTAAAGGCTTTCAATTTCCAGGCAATGCACCTCCAGATCAGAGGTTCCTTGCTGGCAATGTTAGAAATTAATTAATGATGATATTTGTCAAAGGGAGGGTAACTTTTTCTTTAATGATGTCACACAAATATTTGTTCTTTTATACTCTCCCTTTAAAGAAAATTAATACGTCTTATCATTCATTTACTTCACATTGCAATGTACAATCAATAAATAAATATTGTTGTCTCTAACTTAAAAATCTCTCATATGCTAACTAACAATCTAGAAGAGGATTTCACTCTCTTCCGGCTCTGAGGACCAACACCAGGTTCTTTCTTCTTCATCCTATTCTTTCTTGGGTCCATTCAATTTTAGATGAAAAAAAAAATCATTTTTTTACTTGTTTTTGTGCATTGATTTTAGCTCGCGCGCCATTTTTGGCTCCCACGCGCAATATTGTGCAATACTTGCAAACCACATTCGAAAAATAAAAAAAATAAGATTATGTCTTTTCCAAACCATTAATTCCTTTTTTCCATTTTTTCACTTTATACCTTAACACTTGCAAAAGTTAATGGTCCGCGTTCAATGCTAAACCTGATAAAATATATCGATCACGTTTGTTTAAATTTTTGTCGGGCTTATAATAGTACAAGTAATAAAAACAAGATTATTAGCCAAAGTGTATAATTTAAATTGCCTTTTATGATTTGTAGGAAGGAAGAGCAGAGAGTTCATCCCAGTCAAGCCGTCTTGGGCTGGCCCTGAGTAAAACTCCATCATTCCTAAATCTGGTGATGAGTTTGAAAAAATGGAAGCATCCCATTTCAGGTAAGGATATGACGAGAAGAAGAGTGGAGGAATATGTATCTTCAGAGAAATTAAAGGCTTTCAATTTCCAGGCAATGCACCTCCAGATCAGAGGTTCCTTGCTGGCAATGTTAGAAATTAATTAATGATGATATTTTTCAAAGGGAGAGTAACTTTTTCTTTAATGATGTCACACAAATATTTGTTCTTTTATACTCTCCCTTTAAAGAAAATTAATACGTGTTATCATTCATTTACTTCACATTGCAATGTACAATCAATAAATAAATATTGTTGTCTCTAACTTAAAAATCTCTCACATGCTAACTAACAATCTAGAAGAGGATTTCACTCTCTTCCGGCTCTGAGGACCAACACCAGGTTCTTTCTTCTTCATCCTATTCTTTCTTGGGTCCATTCAATTTTAGATGAAAAAAAAAATCATTTTTTTACTTGTTTTTGTGCATTGATTTTAGCTCGCGCGCCATTTTTGGCTCCCACGCGCAATATTGTGCAATACTTGCAAACCACATTCGAAAAATAAAAAAAAATAAGATTATGTCTTTTCCAAACCATTAATTCTTTTTTCCATTTTGCCACTTTATACCTTAACACTTGCAAAAGTTAATGGTCCGCGTTCAATGCTAAACCTGATAAAATATATCGATCACGTTTGTTTAAATTTTTGTCGTGCTTATAATAGTACAAGTAATAAAAACAAGATTATTAATGGTATAAAGTGAAAAAAATTAATACGTGTTATCATTCATTTACTTCACATTGCAATGTACAATCAATAAATAAATATTGTTGTCTCTAACTTAAAAATCTCTCACATGCTAACACTCAAACTATAAGAGGATTTCACTCTCTTCCGGCTCTGAGGACTAACACCAGGTTCTTTCTTCTTCATCCTATTCTTTTTTGGGTCCATTCGTTTTTAGATGAAAAAAAAATCATTTTTTTACTTGTTTTTGTGCATTGATTTTAGCTCGCGCGCCATTTTTGGCTACCACGCGCAATATTGTGCAATACTTGCAAACCACATTCGAAAAATAAAAAAAAATAAGGTTATGTCTTTTCCAAACCATTAATTCCTTTTTTCCATTTTTTCACTTTATACCTTAACACTTCCAAAAGTTAATGGTCCGCGTTCAATGCTACACCTGATAAAATATATCGATCACGTTTGTTTAAATTTTTTCCGGGCTTATAATAGTACAAGTTATAAAAACAAGATTATTAGCCAAAGTGTATAATTTAAATTGCCTTTTATGATTTGTAGGAAGGAAGTGCAAAGAGTTCATCCCAGTCAAGCCGTCTTGGGCTGGCCCTGAGTAAAACTCCATCATTCCTAAATCTGGTGATGAGTTTGAAAAAATGGAAGCATCCCATTTCAGGTAAGGATATGACGAGAAGAAGAGTGCAGGAATATGTATCTTCGGAGAAATTAAAGGCTTCCAATTTCCAGGCAATGCACCTCCAGATCAGAGGTGCCTTGCTGGCAATGTTAGAAATTAATTAATGATGATATTTGTCAAAGGGAGAGTAACTTTTTCTTGAATGAGGTCACACAAATATTTGTTCTTTTATACTCTCCCTTTAAAGAAAATTAATACGTGTTATCATTCATTTACTTCACATTGCAATGTACAATCAATAAATAAATATTGTTGTCTCTAACTTAAAAATCTCTCACATGCTAACTAACAATCTAGAAGAGGATTTCACTCTCTTCCGGCTCTGAGGACCAACACCAGGTTCTTTCTTCTTCATCCTATTCTTTCTTGGGTCCATTCATTTTTAGATGAAAAAAAAAATCATTTTTTTACTTGTTTTTGTGCATTGATTTTAGCTCGCGCGCCATTTTTGGCTACCACGCGCAATATTGTGCAATACTTGCAAACCACATTCGAAAAATAAAAAAAAATAAGGTTATGTCTTTTCCAAACCATTAATTCCTTTTTTCCATTTTTTCACTTTATACCTTAACACTTGCAAAAGTTAATGGTCCGCGTTCAATGCTACACTTGAATAAATATATCGATCACGTTTGTTTAAATTTTTGTCGGGCTTATAATAGTACAAGTAATAAAAACAAGATTATTAGCCAAAGTGTATAATTTTAATTGCCTTTTATGATTTGTAGGAAGGAAGTGCAGAGAGTTCATCCCAGTCAAGCCGTCTTGTAAAACTCCATCATTCCTAAATCTGGTGATGAGTTTGAAAAAATGGAAGCATCCCATTTCAGGTAAGGATATGCCGAGAAGAAGAGTGGAGGAATATGTATCTTCGGAGAAATTAAAGGCTTCCAATTTCCAGGCAATGCACCTCCAGATCAGAGGTGCCTTGCTGGCAATGTTAGAAATTAATTAATGATGATATTTGTCAAAGGGAGAGTAACTTTTTCTTGAATGAGGTCATACAAATATTTGTTCTTTTATACTCTCCCTTTAAAAATTAATACGTGTTATCATTCATTTACTTCACATTGCAATGTACAATCAATAAATAAATATTGTTGTCTCTAACTTAAAAATCTCTCACATGCTAACTAACAATCTAGAAGAGGATTTCAGTCTCTTCCGGCTCTGAGGACCAACACCAGGTTCTTTCTTCTTCATCCTATTCATTCTTGGGTCCATTCATTTTTAGATGAAAAAAAAATCATTTTTTTACTTGTTTTTGTGCATTGCCTTTAGCTCGCGCGCCATTTTTGGCTACCACGCGCAATATTGTGCAATACTTGCAAACCACATTCGAAAAATAAAAAAAAATAAGATTATGTCTTTTCCAAACCATTAATTCCTTTTTTCCATTTTTTCACTTTATACCTTAACACTGGCAAAAGTTAATGGTCCGCGTTCAATGCTACACCTGATAAAATATATCGATCACGTTTGTTTAAATTTTTGTGGGGCTTATAATAGTACAAGTAATAAAAAGAAGATTATTAGCCAAAGTGAATAATTTTAATTGCCTTTTATGATTTGTAGGAAGGAAGTGCAGAGAGTTCATCCCAGTCAAGCCGTCTTGGGCTGGCCCTGAGTAAAACTCCATCATTCCTAAATCTGGTGATGAGTTTGAAAAAATGGAAGCATCCCATTTCGGGTAAGGATATGCCGAGAAGAAGAGTGGAGGAATATGTATCTTCGGAGAAATTAAAGGCTTCCAATTTCCAGGCAATGCACCTCCAGATCAGAGGTGCCTTGCTGGCAATGTTAGAAATTAATTAATGATGATATTTGTCAAAGGGAGAGTAACTTTTTCTTGAATGAGGTCACACAAATATTTGTTCTTTTATACTCTCCCTTTAAAGAAAATTAATACGTGTTATCATTCATATACTTCACATTGCAATGTACAATCAATAAGTAAATATTGTTGTCTCTAACCTAAAAATCTCTCACATGCTAACTAACAATCTAGAAGAGGATTTCACTCTCTTCCGGCTCTGAGGACCAACACCAGTTCTTTCTTCTTCATCCTATTCTTTCTTGGGTCCATTCATTTTTAGATGAAAAAAAAATCATTTTTTTACTTGTTTTTGTGCATTGATTTTAGCTCGGGCGCCATTTTTTCCTCCCACGCGCAATATTGTGCAATACTTGCAAACCACATTCGAAAAATAAAAAAAAATAAGATTATGTCTTTTCCAAACCATTAATTCCTTTTTTCCATTTTTTCACTTTTATACCTTAACACTTGCAAAATTTAATGGTCCGCGTTCAATGCTAAACCTGATAAAATATATCGATCACGTTTGTTTAAATTTTTGTCGGGCTTATAAAAGTACAAGTAATAAAAACAAGATTATTAGCCAAAGTGTATAATTTAAATTGCCTTTTATGATTTGTAGGAAGGAAGTGCAGAGAGTTCATCCCAGTCAAGCCGTCTTGGGCTGGCCCTGAGTAAAACTCCATCATTCCTAAATCTGGTGATGAGTTTGAAAAAATGGAAGCATCCCATTTCAGGTAAGGATATTCCGAGAAGAAGAGTGGAGGAATATGTATCTTCGGAGAAATTAAAGGCTTCCAATTTCCAGGCAATGCACCTACAGATCAGAGGCGCCTTGCTTGCAATGTTAGAAATTAATTAATGATGATATTTGTCAAAGGGAGAGTAACTTTTTCTTGAATGAGGTCACACAAATATTTGTTCTTTTATACTCTCCCTTTAAAGAAAATTAATACGGGTTATCATTCATTTACTTCACATTGCAATGTACAATCAATAAATAAATATTGGTGTCTCTAACTTAAAAATCTCTCACATGCTAACTAACAATCTAGAAGAGGATTTCACTCTCTTCCGGCTCCGAGAACCAACACCAGGTTCTTTCTTCTTCATCCTATTCTTTTTTGGGTCCATTCATTTTCAGATGAAAAAAAAAATCATTTTTTTACTTGTTTTTGTGCATTGATTTTAGCTCGCGCGCCATTTTTGGCTACCACGCGCAATATTGTGCAATACTTGGAAACCACATTCAAAAAATAAAAAAAAATAAGGTTATGTCTTTTCCAAACCATTAATTCCTATTTTCCATTTTTTCACTTTATACCTTAACACTTGCAAAAGTTAATGGTCCGCGTTCAATGCTACACCTGATAAAATATATCGATCACGTTTGTTTAAATTTTTGTGGGGCTTATAATAGTACAAGTAATAAAAAAAAGATTATTAGCCAAAGTGAATAATTTTAATTGCCTTTTATGATTTGTAGGAAGGAAGTGCAGAGAGTTCATCCCAGTCAAGCCGTCTTGGGCTGGCCCTGAGTAAAACTCCATCATTCCTAAATCTGGTGATGAGTTTGAAAAAATGGAAGCATCCCATTTCGGGTAAGGATATGCCGAGAAGAAGAGTGGAGGAATATGTATCTTCGGAGAAATTAAAGGCTTCCAATTTCCAGGCAATGCACCTCCAGATCAGAGGTGCCTTGCTGGCAATGTTAGAAATTAATTAATGATGATATTTGTCAAAGGGAGAGTAACTTTTTCTTGAATGAGGTCACACAAATATTTGTTCTTTTATACTCTCCCTTTAAAGAAAATTAATACGTGTTATCATTCATTTACTTCACATTGCAATGTACAATCAATAAATAAATATTGTTGTCTCTAACTTAAAAATCTCTCACATGCTAACTAACAATCTAGAAGAGGATTTCACTCTCTTCCGGCTCTAAGGACTAACACCAAGTTCTTTCTTCTTCATCCTATTCTCTTTTGGGTCCATTCATTTTTAGATGAAAAAAAAAATCATTTTTTTACTTGTTTTTGTGAATTGATTTTAGCTCGCGCGCCATTTTTGGCTACCACGCGCAATATTGTGCAATACTTGCAAACCACATTCGAAAAATAAAAAATATAAGGTTATGTCTTTTCCAAACCATTAATTCCTTTTTTCCATTTTTTCACTTTATACCTTAACACTTGCAAAAGTTAATGGTCCGCGTTCAATGCTACACCTGATAAAATATATCGATCACGTGTGTGTAAATTTTTGTCGGGCTTATAATAGTACAAGTAATAAAAACAAGATTATTAGCCAAAGTGTATAATTTTAATTGCCTTTTATGATTTGTAGGAAGGAAGTGCAGAGAGTTCATCCCAGTCAAGCCGTCTTGGGCTGGCCTTGAGTAAAACTCCATCATTCCTAAATCTGGTGATGAGATTGAAAAAATGGAAGCATCCCATTTCAGGTAAGGATATGCCGAGAAGAAGAGTGGAGGAATATGTATCTTCGGAGAAATTAAAGGCTTCCAATTTCCAGGCAATGCACCTCCAGATCAGAGGTGCCTTGCTGGCAATGTTAGAAATTAATTAATGATGATATTTGTGAAAGGGAGAGTAACTGTTTCTTGAATGAGGTCACACAAATATTTGTTCTTTTATACTCTCCCTTTAAAGAAAATTAATACGTGTTATCATTCATTTACTTCACATTGCAATTTACAATCAATAAATAAATATTGTTGTCTCTAACTTAAAAATCTCTCACATGCTAACGAACAATCTAGAAGAGGATTACACTCTCTTCCGGCTCTGAGGACAAACACCAGGTTCTTTCTTCTTCATCCTATTCTTTCTTGGGTCCATTCATTTTTAGATGAAAAAAAAAATCATTTTTTTACTTGTTTTTGTGCATTGATTTTAGCTCGCGCGCCATTTTTGGCTACCACGCGCAATATTGTGCAATACTTGCAAACCACATTCGAAAAATAAAAAAAAATAAGGTTATGTCTTTTCCAAACCATTAATTCCTTTTTTCCATTTCTTCACTTTATACCTTAACACTTGCAAAAGTTAATGGTCCGCGTTCAATGCTACACCTGATAAAATATATCGATCACGTTTGTTTAAATTTTTGTCGGGCTTAAAATAGTACAAGTAATAAAAACAAGATTATTAGCCAAAGTGTATGATTTTAATTGCCTTTTATGATTTGTAGGACGGAAGTGCAGAGAGTTCATCCCAGTCAAGCCGTCTTGGGCTGGCCCTGAGTAAAACTCCATCATTCCTAAATCTGGTGATGAGTTTGAAAAAATGGAAGCATCCCATTTCGGGTAAGGATATGCCGAGAAGAAGAGTGGAGGAATATGTATCTTCGGAGAAATTAAAGGCTTCCAATTTCCAGGCAATGCACCTCCAGATCAGAGGTGCCTTGCTGGCAATGTTAGAAATTAATTAATGATGATATTTGTCAAAGGGAGAGTAACTTTTTCTTGAATGAGGTCACACAAATATTTGTTCTTTTAAACTCTCCCTTTAAAGAAAATTAATACGTGTTATCATTCATTTACTTCACATTGCAATTTACAATCAATAAATAAATATTGTTGTCTCTAACTTAAAAATCTCTCACATGCTAACGAACAATCTAGAAGAGGATTACACTCTCTTCCGGCTCTGAGGACTAACACCAGGTTCTTTCTTCTTCATCCTATTCGTTTTTGGGTCCATTCATTTTTAGATGAAAAAAAAAATCATTTTTTTACTTGTTTTTGTGCATTGATTTTAGCTCGCGCGCCATTTTTGGCTACCACGCGCTATATTGTGCAATACTTGCAAACCACATTCGAAAAATAAAAAAAAATAAGGTTATGTCTTTTCCAAACCATTAATTCCTTCTTTCCATTTTTTCACTTTATACCTTAACACTTGCAAAAGTTAATGGTCCGCGTTCAATGCTACACCTGATAAAATATATCGATCACGTTTGTTTAAATTTTTGTTGGGCTTATAATAGTACAAGTAATAAAAACAAGATTATTAGCCAAAGTGTATAATTTTAATTGCCTTTTTATGATTTGTAGGAAGGAAGTGCAGAGAGTTCATCCCAGTCAAGCCGTCTTGGTCTGGCCCTGAGTAAAACTCCATCATTCCTAAATCTGGTGATGAGTTTGAAAAAATGGAAGCATCCCATTTCGGGTAAGGATATGCCGAGAAGAAGAGTGGAGGAATATGTATCTTCGGAGAAATTAAAGGCTTCCAATTTCCAGGCAATGCACCTCCAGATCAGAGGTGCCTTGCTGGCAATGTTAGAAATTAATTAATGATGATATTTGTCAAAGGGAGAGTAACTTTTTCTTGAATGAGGTCACACAAATATTTGTTCTTTTATACTCTCCCTTTAAAGAAAATTAATACGTGTTATCATTCATTTACTTCACATTGCAATTTACAATCAATAAATAAATATTGTTGTCTCTAACTTAAAAATCTCTCACATGCTAATGAACAATCTAGAAGAGGATTACACTCTCTTCCGGCTCTGAGGACTAACACCTGGTTCTTTCTTCTTCATCCTATTCTTTTTTGGGTCCATTCATTTTTAGATGAAAAAAAAAATCATTTTTTTACTTGTTTTTGTGCATTGATTTTAGCTCGCGCGCCATTTTTGGCTACCACACGCAATATTGTGCAATACTTGCAAACCACATTCGAAAAATAAAAAAAAATAAGGTTATGTCTTTTCCAAACCATTAATTCCTTCTTTCCATTTTTTCACTTTATACCTTAACACTTGCAAAAGTTAATGGTCCGCGTTCAATGCTACACCTGATAAAATATATCGATCACGTTTGTTTAAATTTTTGTTGGGCTTATAATAGTACAAGTAATAAAAACAAGATTATTAGCCAAAGTGTATAATTTTAATTGTCTTTTATGATTCGTAGGAAGGAAGTGCAGAGAGTTCATCCCAGTCAAGCCGTCTTGGGCTGGCCCTGAGTAAAACTCCATCATTCTTAAATCTGGTGATGAGTTTGAAAAAATGGAAGCATCCCATTTCAGGTAAGGATATGCCGAGAAGAAGAGTGGAGGAATATGTATCTTCGGAGAAATTAAAGGCTTCCAATTTCCAGGCAATGCACCTCCAGATCAGAGGTGCCTTGCTGGCAATGTTAGAAATTAATTAATGATGATATTTGTCAAAGGGAGAGTAACTTTTTCTTGAATGAGGTCACACAAATATTTGTTCTTTTATACTCTCCCTTTAATGAAAATTAATACGTGTTATCATTCATTTACTTCACATTGCAATGTACAATCAATAAATAAATATTGTTGTCTCTAACTTAAAAATCTCTCACATGCTAACGAACAATCTAGAAGAGGAGTACACTCTCTTCCGACTCTGAGGACTAACACCAGGTTCTTTCTTCTTCATCCTATTTTTTTTGGGTCCATTCATTTTTAGATGAAAAAAAAAATCATTTTTTTACTTGTTTTTGTGCATTGATTTTAGCTCGCGCGCCATTTTTGGCTACCACGCACAATATTGTGCAATACTTGCAAACCACATTCGAAAAATAAAAAAAAATAAGGTTATGTCTTTTCCAAACCATTAATTCCTTCTTTCCATTTTTTCACTTTATACCTTAATACTTGCAAAAGTTAATGGTCCGCGTTCAATGCTACACCTGATAAAATATATCGATCACGTTTGTTTAAATTTTTGTCGGGCTTATAATAGTACAAGTAATAAAACCAAGATTATTAGCCAAAGTGTATAATTTTAATTGCCTTTTATGATTTGTAGGAAGGAAGTGCAGAGAGTTCATCCCAGTCAAGCCGTCTTGGGCTGGCCCTGAGTAAAACTCCATCATTCTTAAATCTGGTGATGAGTTTGAAAAAATGGAAGCATCCCATTTCAGGTAAGGATATGCCGAGAAGAAGAGTGGAGGAATATGTATCTTCGGAGAAATTAAAGGCTTCCAATTTCCAGGCAATGCACCTCCAGATCAGAGGTGCCTTGCTGGCAATGTTAGAAATTAATTAATGATGATATTTGTCAAAGGGAGAGTAACTTTTTCTTGAATTAGGTCACACAAATATTTGTTCTTTTATACTCTCCCTTTAATGAAAATTAATACGTGTTATCATTCATTTTCTTCACATTGCAATTTACAATCAATAAATAAATATTGTTGTCTCTAACTTAAAAATCTCTCACATGCTAACGAACAATCTAGAAGAGGATTACACTCTCTTCCGGCTCTGAGGACTAACACCAGGTTCATTCTTCTTCATCCTATTCTTTCTTGGGTCCATTCATTTTTAGATGAAAAAAAAATCATTTTTTTACTTGTTTTTGTGCATTGATTTTAGCTCGCGCGCCATTTTTGGCTCTCACGCGCAATATTGTGCAATAATTGCAAACCACATTCGAAAAATAAAAAAAAATAAGATTATGTCTTTTCCAAACCATTAATTCCTTTTTTCCATTTTTTCACTTTATACCTTAACACTTGCAAAAGTTAATGGTCCGCGTTCAATGCTACACTTGATAAAATATATCGATCACGTTTGTTTAAATTTTTGTCGAGCTTATAATAGTACAAGTAATAAAAACAAGATTATTAGCCAAAGTGTATAATTTTAATTGCCTTTTATGATTCGTAGGAAGGAAGTGCAGAGAGTTCATCCCAGTCAATCCGTCTTGGGCTGGCCCTGAGTAAAACTCCATCATTCCTAAATCTGGTGATGAGTTTGAAAAAATGGAAACATCCCAATTTAGGTAAGGATATGCCGAGAAGAAGAGTGGAGGAATATGTATCTTCGGAGAAATTAAAGGCTTTCAATTTCCAGGCAATGCACCTCCAGATCAGAGGTGCCTTGCTGGCAATGTTAGAAATTAATTAATGATGATATTTGTCAAAGGTAGAGTAACTTTTTCTTGAATGAGGTCACACAAATATTTGTTCTTTTATACTCTCCCTTTAAAGAAAATTAATACGTGTTATCATTCATTTACTTCACATTGCAATGTACAATCAATAAATAAATATTGTTGTCTCTAACTTAAAAATCTCTCACATGCTAACTAACAATCTAGAAGAGGATTTCACTCTCTTCGGGCTCTGAGGACCAACACCAGGTTCTTTCTTCTTCATCCTATTCTTTCTTGGGTCCATTCATTTTTAGATGAAAAAAAAAATCATTTTTTTACTTGTTTTTGTGCATTGATTTTAGCTCGCGCGCGATTTTTGGCTACCACGCGCAATATTGGCCAATACTTGCAAACCACATTCGAAAAATAAACAAAAATAAGGTTATGTCTTTTCCAAACCTTTAATTCCTTTTTTCCATTTTTTCACTTTATACCTTAACACTTGCAAAAGTTAATGGTCCGCGTTCAATGCTACATCTGATAAAATATATCGATCACGTTTGTTTAAATTTTTGTCTAGCGTATAATAGTACAAGTAATAAAAACAAGATTATTAGCAAAAGTGTATAATTTTAATTGCCTTTTATGATTTGTAGGAAGGAAGTGCATAGAGTTCATTCCAGTCAAGCTGTATTGGGCTGGCCCTGAGTAAAACACCATCGTTCCTAAATCTGGTGATGAGTTTGAAAAAATGGAAGCATCCCATTTCAGGTAAGGATATGCCGAGAAGAAGAGTGGAGGAATATGTATCTTCGGAGAAATTAAAGGCTTCCAATTTCCAGGCAATGCACCTCCAGATCAGAGGTGCCTTGCTGGCATTGTTAGAAATTAATTAATGATGATATTTGTCAAAGGGAGAGTCATTTTTTCTTTAATGAGGTCACACAAATATTTGTTCTTTTATACTCTCCCTTTAAAGAAAATTAATACGTGTTATCATTCATTTACTTCACATTGCAATGTACAATCAATAAATAAATATTGTTGTCTCTAACTTAAAAATCTCTCACATGCTAACTAACAATCTAGAAGAGGATTTCACTCTCTTCCGGCTCTGAGGACCAACACCAGGTTCTTTCTTCTTCATCCTATTCTTTCTTGGGTCCATTCATTTTTAGATGAAAAAAAAAATCATTTTTTTACTTGTTTTTGTGCATTGATTTTAGCTCGCGCGCCATTTTTGGCTCCCACGCGCAATATTGTGCAATACTTGCTAACCACATTCGAAAAATAAAAAAAAATAAGATTATGTCTTTTCCAAACCATTAATTCCTTTTTTCCATTTTTTCACTTTATACCTTAACACTTGCAAAAGTTAATGGTCCGCGTTCAATGCTACACTTGATAAAATATATCGATCACGTTTGTTTAAATTTTTGTCGAGCTTATAATAGTACAAGTAATAAAAACAAGATTATTAGCCAAAGTTTATAATTTTAATTGCCTTTTATGATTTGTAGGAAGGAAGTGCAGAGAGTTCATCCCAGTCAAACCGTCTTGGGCTGTCCCTGAGTAAAACTCCATCATTCCTAAATCTGGTGATGAGTTTGAAAAAATGGAAACATCCCATTTTGGGTAAGGATATGCCGAGAAGAAGAGTGGAGGAATATGTATCTTCGGAGAAATTAAAGTCTTCCAATTTCCAGGCAATGCACCTCCAGATCAGAGGTGCCTTGCTGGCAATGTTAGAAATTAATTAATGATGATATTTGTCAAAGGGAGAGTAACTTTTTCTTGAATGAGGTCACACAAATATTTGTTCTTTTATACTCTCCCTTTAAAGAAAATTAATACGTGTTATCATTCATTTACTTCACATTGCAATGTACAATCAATAAATAAATATTGTTGTCTCTAACTTAAAAATCTCTCACATGCTAACTAACAATCTAGAAGAGGATTTCACTCTCTTCCGGCTCTGAGGACCAACACCAAGTTCTTTCTTCTTCATCCTATTCTTTCTTGGGTCCATTCATTTTTAGATGAAAAAAAAAATCATTTTTTTACTTGTTTTTGTGCAGTGGTTTTAGCTCGCGCGCGATTTTTGGCTACCACGCGCAATATTGGCCAATACTTGCAAACCACATTCGAAAAATAAAAAAAAATAAGGTTATGTCTTTTCCAAACCATTAATTCCTTTTTTTCCATTTTTTCACTTTATACCTTAACACTTGCAAAAGTTAATGGTCCGCGTTCAATGCTACACCTGATAAAATATATCGATCACGTTTGTTTAAATTTTTGTCTAGCTTATAATAGTACAAGTAATAAAAACAAGATTATTAGCCAAAGTGTATAATTTTAATTGCCTTTTATGATTTGTAGGAAGGAAGTGCAGAGAGTTCATCCCAGTCAAGCCGTCTTGGGCTGGCCCTGAGTAAAACTCCATCATTCCTAAATCTGGTGATGAGTTTGAAAAAATGGAAGCATCCCATTTCAGGTAAGGATATGCCGAGAAGAAGAGTGGAGGAATATGTATCATCGGAGAAATTAAAGTCTTCCAATTTCCAGGCAATGCACCTCCAGATCAGAGGTGCCTTGCTGGCAATGTTAGAAATTAATTAATGATGATATTTGTCAAAGGGAGAGTAACTTTTTCTTGAATGAGGTCACACAAATATTTGTTCTTTTATACTCTCCCTTTAAAGAAAATTAATACGTGTTATCATTCATTTACTTCACATTGCAATGTACAATCAATAAATAAATATTGTTGTCTCTAACTTAAAAATCTCTCACATGCTAACTAACAATCTAGAAGAGGATTTCACTCTCTTCCGACTCTGAGGACCAACACCAGGTTCTTTCTTCTTCGTCCTATTCTTTCTTGGGTCCATTCATTTTTAGATGAAAAAAAAAATCATTTTTTTACTTGTTTTTGTGCATTGATTTTAGCTCGCGCGCCATTTTTGGCTCCCACGCGCAATATTGTGCAATACTTGCTAACCACATTCGAAAAATAAAAAAAAAATAAGATTATGTCTTTTCCAAACCATTAATTCCTTTTTTCCATTTTTTCACTTTATACCTTAACACTTGCAAAAGTTAATGGTCCGCGTTCAATGCTACACTTGATAAAATATATCGATCACGTTTGTTTAAATTTTTGTCGAGCTTATAATAGTACAAGTAATAAAAACAAGATTATTAGCCAAAGTGTATAATTTTAATTGCCTTTTATGATTTGTAGGAAGGAAGTGCAGAGAGTTCATCCCAGTCAAGCCGTCTTGGGCTGGCCCTGAGTAAAACTCCATCATTCCTAAATCTGGTGATGAGTTTGAAAAAATGGAAGCATCCCATTTCAGGTAAGGATATGCCGAGAAGAAGAGTGGAGGAATATGTATCATCGGAGAAATTAAAGTCTTCCAATTTCCAAGCAATGCACCTCCAGATCAGAGGTGCCTTGCTGGCAATGTTAGAAATTAATTAATGATGATATTTGTCAAAGGGAGAGTAACTTTTTCTTGAATGAGGTCACACAAATATTTGTTCTTTTATACTCTCCCTTTAAAGAAAATTAATACGTGTTATCATTCATTTACTTCACATTGCAATGTACAATCAATAAATAAATATTGTTGTCTATAACTTAAAAATCTCTCACATGCTAACTAACAATCTAGAAGAGGATTTCACTCTCTTCCGGCTCTGAGGACCAACACCAGGTTCTTTCTTCTTCGTCCTATTCTTTCTTGGGTCCATTCATTTTTAGATGAAAAAAAAAATCATTTTTTTACTTGTTTTTGTGCATTGATTTTAGCTCGCGCGCCATTTTTGGCTCCCACGCGCAATATTGTGCAATACTTGCTAACCACATTCGAAAAATAAAAAAAAAATAAGATTATGTCTTTTCCAAACCATTAATTCCTTTTTTCCATTTTTTCACTTTATACCTTAACACTTGCAAAAGTTAATGGTCCGCGTTCAATGCTACACTTGATAAAATATATCGATCATGTTTGTTTAAATTTTTGTCGAGCTTATAATAGTACAAGTAATAAAAACAAGATTATTAGCCAAAGTGTATAATTTTAATTGCCTTTTATGATTTGTAGGAAGGAAGTGCAGAGAGTTCATCCCAGTCAAGCCGTCTTGGGCTGGCCCTGAGTAAAACTCCATCATTCCTAAATCTGGTGATGAGTTTGAAAAAATGGAAGCATCCCATTTCAGGTAAGGATATGCCGAGAAAAAGAGTGGAGGAATATGTATCATCGGAGAAATTAAAGTCTTCCAATTTCCAGGCAATGCACCTCCAGATCAGAGGTGCCTTGTTGGCAATGTTAGAAATTAATTAATGATGATATTTGTCAAAGGGAGAGTAATTTTTTCTTTAATGAGGTCACACAAATATTTGTTCTTTTATACTCTCCCTTTAAAGAAAATTAATACGTGTTATCATTCATTTACTTCACATTGCAATGTACAATCAATAAATAAATATTGTTGTCTCTAACTTAAAAATCTCTCACATGCTAACTAACAATCTAGAAGAGGATTTCACTCTCTTCCGGCTCTGAGGACCAGCACCAGGTTCTTTCTTCTTCATCCTATTCTTTCTTGGGTCCATTCATTTTTAGATGAAAAAAAAATCATTTTTTTACTTGTTTTTGTGCATTGATTTTAGCTTGCGCGCCATTTTTAGCTCCCACGCGCAATATTGTGCAATACTTGCTAACCACATTCGAAAAATAAAAAAAAATAAGATTATGTCTTTTCCAAACCATTAATTCCTTTTTTTCCATTTTTTCACTTTATACCTTAACACTTGCAAAAGTTAATGGTCCGCGTTCAATGCTACACTTGAAAAAATATATCGATCACGTTTGTTTAAATTTTTGTCGAGCTTATAATAGTACAAGTAATAAAAACAAGATTATTAGCCAAAGTGTATAATTTTAATTGCCTTTTATGATTTGTAGGAAGGAAGTGCAGAGAGTTCATCCCAGTCAAGCCGTCTTGGGCTGGCCCTGAGTAAAACTCCATCATTCCTAAATCTGGTGATGAGTTTGAAAAAATGGAAGCATCCCATTTCAGGTAAGGATATGCCGAGAAGAAGAGTGGAGGAATATGTATCATCGGAGAAATTAAAGTCTTCCAATTTCCAGGCAATGCACCTCCAGATCAGAGGTGCCTTGTTGGCAATGTTAGAAATTAATTAATGATGATATTTGTCAAAGGGAGAGTAATTTTTTCTTTAATGAGGTCACACAAATATTTGTTCTTTTATACTCTCCCTTTAAAGAAAATTAATACGTGTTATCATTCATTTACTTCACATTGCAATGTACAATCAATAAATAAATATTGTTGTCTCTAACTTAAAAATCTCTCACATGCTAACTAACAATCTAGAAGAGGATTTCACTCTCTTCCGGCTCTGAGGACCAGCACCAGGTTCTTTCTTCTTCATCCTATTCTTTCTTGGGTCCATTCATTTTTAGATGAAAAAAAAATCATTTTTTTACTTGTTTTTGTGCATTGATTTTAGCTCGCGCGCCATTTTTAGCTCCCACGCGCAATATTGTGCAATACTTGCTAACCACATTCGAAAAATAAAAAAAAATAAGATTATGTCTTTTCCAAACCATTAATTCCTTTTTTTCCATTTTTTCACTTTATACCTTAACACTTGCAAAAGTTAATGGTCCGCGTTCAATGCTACACTTGAAAAAATATATCAATCACGTTTGTTTAAATTTTTGTCGGGCTTATAATAGTACAAGTAATTAAAACAAGATTATTAGCCAAAGTGTATAATTTTAATTGCCTTTTATGATTTGTAGGAAGGAAGTGCAGAGAGTTCATCCCAGTCAAGCCGTCTTGGGCTGGCCCTGAGTAAAACTCCATCATTCCTAAATCTGGAGATGAGTTTGAAAAAATGGAAGCATCCCATTTCGGGTAAGGATATGCCGAGAAGAAGAGTGGAGGAATATGTATCTTCGGAGAAATTAAAGGCTTCCAATTTCCAGGCAATGCACTTCCAGATCAGAGGTGCCTTGCTGGCAATGTTAGAAATTAATTAATGATGATATTTGTCAAAGGGAGAGTAACTTTTTCTTGAATGAGGTCACACAAATATTTGTTCTTTTATACTCTCCCTTTAAAGAAAATTAATACGTGTTATCATTCATTTACTTCACATTGCAATGTACAATCAATAAATAAATATTGTTGTCTCTAACTTAAAAATCTCTCACATGCTAACTAACAATCTAGAATAGGATTTCACTCTCTTCCGGCTCTGAGGACCAACACCAGGTTCTTTCTTCTTCATCCTATTCTTTCTTGGGTCCATTCATTTTTAGATGAAAAAAAAAATTATTTTTTTACTTGATTTTGTGCATTGATTTTAGCTCGCGCGCCATTTTTGGCTACCACGCGCAATATTGTGCAATACTTGCAAACCACATTCGAAAAATAAAAAAAAATAAGGTTATGTCTTTTCCAAACCATTAATTCCTTTTTTCCATTTTTTCACTTTATACCTTAACACTTGCAAAAGTTAATGGTCCGCGTTCAATGCTACACCTGATAAAATATATCGATCACGTTTGTTTAAATTTTTGTCTAGCTTATAATAGTACAAGTAATAAAAACAAGATTATTAGCCAAAGTGTATAATTTTAATTGCCTTTTATGATTTGTAGGAAGGAAGTGCAGAGAGTTCATCCCAGTCAAGCCGTCTTGGGCTGGCCCTGAGTAAAACTCCATCATTCCTAAATCTGGTGATGAGTTTGAAAAAATGGAAGCATCCCATTTCAGGTAAGGATATGCCGAGAAGAAGAGTGGAGGAATATGTATCATCGGAGAAATTAAAGTCTTCCAATTTCCAGGCAATGCACCTCCAGATCAGAGGTGCCTTGCTGGCAATGTTAGAAATTAATTAATGATGATATTTGTCAAAGGGAGAGTAACTTTTTCTTGAATGAGGTCACACATATATTTGTTCTTTTATAATCTCCCTTTAAAGAAAATTAATACGTGTTATCATTCATTTACTTCACATTGCAATGTTCAATCAATAAATAAATATTGTTGTCTCTAACGTAAAAATCTCTCACATGCTAACTAACAATCTAGAAGAGGATTTCACTCTCTTCCGGCTCTAAGGACCAACACCAGGTTCTTTCTTCTTCATCCTATTCTTTCTTGGGTCCATTCATTTTTAGATGAAAAAAAAATCATTTTTTTACTTGTTTTTGTGCATTGATTTTAGCTCGCGCGCCATTTTTGGCTACCACGCGCAATATTGTGCAATACTGGCAAACCACATTCGAAAAATAAAAAAAAATAAGGTCATGTCTTTTCCAAACCATTAATTCCTTTTTTCCATTTTTTCACTTTATACCTTAACACTTGCAAAAGTTAATGGTCCGCGTTCAATGCTACACTTGATAAAATATATCGATCACGTTTGTTTAAATTTTTTTCGGGCTTATAATAGTACAAGTAATAAAAACAAGATTATTAGCCAAAGTGTATAATTTTAATTGCCTTTTATGATTTGTAGGAAGGAAGTGCAGAGAGTTCATCCCAGTCAAGCCGTCTTTGGCTGGCCCTGAGTAAAACTCCATCATTCCTAAATCTGGTGATGAGTTTGAAAAAATGGAAGCATCCTATTTCAGGTAAGGATATGCCGAGAAGAAGAGTGGAGGAATATGTATCTTCGGAGAAATTAAAGGCTTCCAATTTCCAGGCAATGCACCTCCAGATCAGAGGTGCCTTGCTGGCAATGTTAGAAATTAATTAATGATGATATTTGTGAACGGGAGAGTAACTTTTTCTTGAATGAGGTCACACAAATATTTGTTCTTTTATACTCTCCCTTTAAAGAAAATTAATACGTGTTATCATTCATTTACTTCACATTGCAATGTTCAATCAATAAATAAATATTGTTGTCTCTAACTTAAAAATCTCTCACATGCTAACTAACAATCTAGAAGAGGATTTCACTCTCTTCCGGCTCTAAGGACCAACACCAGGTTCTTTCTTCTTCATCCTATTCTTTCTTCCATTCATTTTTAGATGAAAAAAAAAATCATTTTTTTACTTGTTTTTGTGCATTGATTTTAGCTCGCGCGCCATTTTTGGCTACCACGCGCAATATTGTGCAATACTTGCAAACCACATTCGAAAAATAAAAAAAAATAAGGTTATGTCTTTTCCAAACCATTAATTCCTTTTTTCCATTTTTTCACTTTATACCTTAACACTTGCAAAAGTTAATGGTCCGTATTCAATGCTACACCTGATAAAATATATCGATCACGTTTGTTTAAATTTTTGTCGGGCTTATAATAGTACAAGTAATAAAAACAAGATTATTAGCCAAAGTGTATAATTTTAATTGCCTTTTATGATTTGTAGGAAGGAAGTGCAGAGAGTTCATCCCAGTCAAGCCGTCTTGGGCTGGTCCTGAGTAAAACTCCATCATTCCTAAATCTGGTGATGAGTTTGAAAAAATAGAAGCATCCCATTTCAGGTAAGGATATGCCGAGAAAAAGAGTGGAGGAATATGTATCTTCGGAGAAATTAAAGGCTTCCAATTTCCAGGCAATGCACCTCCAGATCAGAGGTGCCTTGCTGGCAATGTTAGAAATTAATTAATGATGATATTTGTGAAAGGGAGAGTAACTTTTTCTTGAATGAGGTCACACAAATATTAATAAATATTATTGTTATCATTCATTTACTTATATTGTAAATGAATACGTATTATCATTCATTTACTTCACATTGCAATGTTCAATCAATAAATAAATATTGTTGTCTCTAACTTAAAAATCTCTCACATGCTAACTAACAATCTAGAAGAGGATTTCACTCTCTTCCGGCTCTAAGGACCAACACCAGGTTCTTTCTTCTTCATCCTATTCTTTTTTGGGTCCATTTATTTTTAGATGAAAAAAAAATCATTTTTTTACTTGATTTTGTGCATTGATTTTAGCTCGCGCGCCATTTTTGGCTACCACGCGCAATATTGTGCAATACTTGCAAACCACATTCGAAAAATTATAAAAAATAAGGTTATGTCTTTTCCAAACCATTAATTCCTTTTTTCCATTTTTTCACTTTATACCTTAACACTTGCAAAAGTTAATGGTCTGCATTCAATGCTACACCTGATAAAATATATCGATCACGTTTGTTTAAATTTTTGTCGGGCTTATAATAGTACAAGTAATAAAAACAAGATTATTAGCCAAAGTGTATAATTTTAATTGCCTTTTATGATTTGTAGGAAGGAAGTGCAGAGAGTTCATCCTAGTCAAGCCGTCTTGGGCTGGCCCTGAGTAAAACTCCATCATTCCTAAATCTGGTGATGAGTTTGAAAAAATGGAAGCATCCCATTTTGGGTAAGGATATGCCGAGAAGAAGAGTGGAGGAATATGTATCTTCGGAGAAATTAAAGGCTTCCAATTTCCAGGCAATGCACCTCCAGATCAGAGGTGCCTTGCTGGCAATGTTAGAAATTAATTAATGATGATATTTGTCAAAGGGAGAGTAACTTTTTCTTGAATGAGGTCACACAAATATTAATAAATATTGTTGTTATCATTCATTTACTTATATTGTAAATGAATACGTGTTATCATTCATTTACTTCACATTGCAATGTTCAATCAATAAATAAATATTGTTGTCTCTAACTTAAAAATCTCTCACATGCTAACTAACAATCTAGAAGAGGATTTCACTCTCTTCCGGCTCTAAGGACCAACACCAGGTTCTTTCTTCTTCATCCTATTCTTTTTTGGGTCCATTCATTTTTAGATGAAAAAAAAATCATTTTTTTACTTGTTTTTGTGCATTGATTTTAGCTCGCGCGCCATTTTTGGCTACCACACGCAATACTGTGCAATACTTGCAAACCACATTCGAAAAATTATAAAAAATAAGGTTATGTCTTTTCCAAACCATTAATTCCTTTTTTCCATTTTTTAACTTTATACCTTAACACTTGCAAAAGTTAATGGTCTGCATTCAATGCTACACCTGATAAAATATATCGATCACGTTTGTTTAAATTTTTGTCGGGCTTGTAATAGTACAAGTAATAAAAACAAGATTATTAGCCAAAGTGTATAATTTTAATTGCCTTTTATGATTTGTAGGAAGGAAGTGCAGAGAGTTCATCCCAGTCAAGCCGTCTTGGGCTGGCCCTGAGTAAAACTCCATCATTCCTAAATCTGGTGATGAGTTTGAAAAAATGGAAGCATCCCATTTCAGGTAAGGATATGCCGAGAAGAAGAGTGGAGGAATATGTATCTTCGGAGAAATTAAAGGCTTCCAATTTCCAGGCAATGCACCTCCAGATCAGAGGTGCCTTGCTGGCAATGTTAGAAATTAATTAATGATGATATTTGTCAAAGGGAGAGTAACTTTTTCTTGAATGAGGTCACACAAATATTTGTTCTTTTATACTCTCCCTTTAAAGAAAATTAATACGTGTTATCATTCATTTACTTCACATTGCAATGTACAAATTCAATAAATAAATATTGTTGTCTTTGACTTAAAAATCTCTCACATGCTAACTAACAATCTAAAAGAGGATTTCACTCCAGGCTCCGAGAACAACCACCAGGTTCTTTCTTTTTCATCCTATTCTTTCTTAGGTCCATTCATTTTTAGATGAAAAAAAGCTCATTTTTACTTGTTTTTGTGCATTTGTTTTATCTCGCGCTGCCATCTTTGGGTCGCACGCGCAATATTGTGCAATACTTGCAAACCACATTCGAAAAATAAAAACAATAATATTATGCCATTTCCAAACCATACATGCCCTTTTTTCCCTATTTCAGTTTATACCGTAACACTTGCAATCGTCAATGGTCGCGTACGATGCTACACCTCACGAAATATATTGATCACGTGTGTTTTAATTTTGTCGGGCTATAATTGTACAAAAAATAAAAAAAGATTGTTAGCCAAAGTGTATTATTTTAATAGCCTTTTATGATTTGTAGGAAGAAAGTGCAGAGAGTTCATCCTAATGAAGCCCTCTTGGGCTGACCTTGAGTAAAACTCCGTCATCTCTAAATCTGGTGCAGATGAGTTTGAAAAAAGGGAGGTGTCCCGTTTTCGGTAAGGATATGCCGAGAAGAAGAGTGTCGGAATATGTATCTCCAGATAAATTAATTAGGCTTCCAATTGAAGGGGTTGGCAGCGGAAGCGCTCACATAAATCAATTACATAATAATTCCGATCTATTTAGCGGATTATTTAGACAAATTATATTCACGTAATTATCACATGTATCATGCTCATAACTCAAATAAAACATGCTTTAAATTAATTGAAACCTAAAACATGCTTTTCCAGGGATTAGCCGTTATACCTTGATGATTCTCCAAAGAATCGAAGATAGCTAGCGCCTTCTCCACGTGAAGATCTTTAGTACTAAACCACGGATCTTCTGTTTGGTTCCCGGACTGTAAACTGATATCAGGGTGGGCTGATCTCACCAGTGTACTAGGACTTAAATAAAGAAGACAGAAATCCTTTCCCACTAAGGAGAAGAAAAAATCGTCCCTATTCTATGAAGAGAGGGGGATGGAAATTTTAGAGAAAAACAAGTGTGTATTCTGTCTCCTTTATTCTCCTATTTATAATAAGTCACATATTGGGCCCAGACAGGGATCTATGGAAGACTTTGGATATGAGCTCCTCCAATTAGCTTTTTACTAATTAAATTAAACCTAATTTAATATAAGCTTATAATTGAAATATTATGAGCAACCACTACAGAAGTAATATTGCACCCCCCATCCAAATCCGAAATTATAAGTACTTCGGGTTTCCATTACTTGATATTTATTTCCCGTTTTGAGGTAAGGATATGCCGAGAAGAAGAGTGGAGGAAATTAATGGCTTCCAATTTCCTGGCAATGCACCTCTAGATCAAAGGTGAATTGCTGGCAATGTTATAAATTAATTAATGATGATATTAGTTAAATGGAGATTAACTTTTCTTGAATGGGGTCACACAAATATTTTGTTCTTTTATACTCTTTCTTTAAAGAAAATTAATACATGTTATCATTCATTTACTCCACATTGCAATGTACAAATTCAATAAATAAATATTGTTGTCTTTAACTTAAAAATCTCTCACATGCTAACTAACAATCTAGAAGAGGATTTCACTGTCTTGTCTTCAGGCTCTGAGAACAACCACCATGTTCTTTCTACTTCATCTTATTCTTTCTCGGGTCCATTCATTTTTAGATGAAAAAAAAAACTCATTTTGTCACTTGTTTTTGTGACTTTGCTTTAGCTCGCGCCGCCTGCTGGGGTTTGGTGCCCCTTGCACAGCGGAAGACTTGTACAAAACAAATAAATTAGACACAGATTTATTTGACCGATTATGCGATTAATCAATTCACATGTTAAACTGATAATTGCATGCTAGAAAGCAAATAATTCATGCTCAAAGAAAGTAAATCCTAAAACATGAATTCTACGGTTTAGAGTAACCGATTTGATTCTCCAAAGAATCGCCGATTGCTCGCGCCTTCTGCACGCGATGATCTTCAATACTAGACCACCACAGATCTTCTCTCTGGTTCTCGAACTGTATCTCGATATGAGGATGAGCTGATCTTATCAATATACTAGGACTCGAATAAAGAAGACAGAAAAATTCCTCACGGAGGAGGAGCTGAAATTCTCACGGAGGAGAATAATAAAAAATCGTTTCCTTTTGTAGAGCGAAAGGAACGAAAATTTCATAATGAAATAATTAATTATTCTGTCTCCTTTATTCTCCTATTTATATTAAGTTCCTTTTGGGCCCAGACAGGGATCTATGGAAGGTTTTGGATATGGGCTCCCCCAATTAGCTTTTTACTAATTAAATTGAACCCACAATTTAATACAAGCTTATATTGGAATATTACGAGCAGCCACTACAGAAGTAATATTGAACTCTCCCCATCCAACTCCGAAATTACAAGTAATCCGGGTTTCCGTTGTTTATATTATTTATTTCCCGCGCTTAAGATATAAATGTCCATTAATTAATTAATGTCTGCTATGGACTTAATTAATTAACATCTTATTAATTCCAAGAATGGACTTAGCAAGAAACACTTAATTATTAATCATAGAGCGATAAAACTCCAACTGGCCAGTTTTCCGGATAATAAAACCTTATTCGAGCTCCTCTTGAGGACATTATCAAACGAGACTCACCTCGCGCACGATTCAACATAATAGTAATCCTAGCACCGCTAGATATTAATCACCACTACCCAATATATCATGATTATTGGGTTTGCGAAAAATCACCACTACCCAATATATCTAGGTTGTGAAATTCTCCTTTCTCTTTTGCCAAGCATTGCATAGAACTGACCGTGTTACCTTAAAGTGGACGTCGCCCACAACCGGTCTACTAAGCAAAAGACTCAGGCTTTGTTTACTTCTTATGCATTTAAACGTTTGTAAAACATCTTATAAATGCACAAACAAACACAATGTAATTATAATAGTGATTCTATTCGTGCGAGACTGCTCAAATAATACTGAATCGGGTTAAAAGTGGATTGTGAGTTTTACGTATACAAGCAAGATTCTATTCGCGTGAAACTTGCTCGCAACATGCTTTTCAGTATACCAACCCTAACACCGCCATCTTTGGCTCGCACGCACTTTGCAAACCATATTCAAAAAATATAAAAAAACAATATTACTAATGTCTTTTCCAAACCATACATGTCTTTTTTTCCCTTTTTCGCTTTATACCTTAACACTTGCAATCGTCAATGGTCGAGTACGATGCTACACCAGACGAAAAATATCGATCACGTGTGTTTTAATTTTGTCGAGCTTATAATAGTACAAAAAATAAAAAAAAAATTGTTAGCCAAAGTTTATAATTTTAATAGCCTTTTATGATTTGTAGGAAGAAAGTGCAGATAGTTCATCCCAATCAAACCCTTTTGAGCTGATCTTGAGTAAAATTCCATAATCTCTAAATCTACCGCAGATGAGTTTGTAAAATGGGAAGCGCCCCGTTTCCGGTAAGGATATGCTGAGAAGAAGAGTGGAGGAATATGTATCTCCGGAGAAATTAATGGCTTCCAATTTCTCGGCAACGCACCTAGGGATCAGATGCATTGCCGGCAATATGACCGTACACCTATATTTATGAGTATTTCAAACACCATTAATTAAACAATATGACCGTACACCTATAGATTTTGTGGAGTATTTTTTGAATACTAGTAATGCATTTGCTTTCTTGAAATAAAACAAATATGAAAAATATTAATAACATATATGAATATATAAAGTTGAATCAATACTTTTATAAATTGGATATATCAATTATTTAGTTACAATTTACAATTACTTCTTAGAGCATGTACAATAGCGGACGTCCGATTGCCGAGTGGCTCGTCCGTCGGGGACGTCCACTATTTGGGCGGACGAGCCGACGAAGGAGATCCGGGACGGACGAGAGGTCGTCAGCAGTCATGTGCGGACATCCGTCGGTTCGTCCATCCTCTCGTCCGCTATTGTAGGCAGGCGACGGACGTCCCAGCGGACGAGAGCATTGTTTATTATTGTGCTACGCTCTTGGGATGTCCTAGTGATGTGGCAATGAAGTGAGATGTCCTAGTGACGTGGTAGAAGGTGTTTTTGGGATGTCCTAGTGCTAGACTATTTACATGTCCGTCCTATAGTAGATGCTCTTAAATTAACAAATGAATACTCTCTTCGTCCGCTATTCATTGACATACTTTGATCCGGCACGAGTTTTATGAAATATAATGGAAAGTGGGTTGAAAAAATTAGTGTAACGCGAGTCCTATTTTTATACTCCCTCCGTCCCATGTTACTTGAGGCGTTTCTTTTCAGCATGAGATTTAAGAAAGTTGTGTTTAAAGAGTTAAATAAAGTAAAATAAAGTAGAAGATATAATAAAGTAAGAGAGATGAGAGAAAGTAAAGTAAAAGAACGAATAAAGTATGTTATTTGTTTTTAGCCAAAAGGAGAAATGACTCATGTAACTTGGGACAATCCTAAAAGGAATACGACTCAAGTAACTTGGGACAAATGGAATATATTAGTTTTATAATAAAACATGAGTGAGTATGCATTAGTGGAATGTGAGGTACAATACCATAAATATTAAATAGT
This sequence comes from Salvia hispanica, assembly GCF_029641045.1. Classification (NCBI taxonomy): domain Eukaryota; kingdom Viridiplantae; phylum Streptophyta; class Magnoliopsida; order Lamiales; family Lamiaceae; genus Salvia; species Salvia hispanica. Next base: position 49,516,335 of record NC_142692.1, on the reverse strand, counting down.
AAATAGTAAATAGTAAAAAGTAAATGTGATAAGTATTGACAGGCGTACTAAAAAGAATACTAGTGACGAGAAATGACGAACAGATGAAATAATTAAAAATGATGCAATATTAAGTGTAAATATAAATAGTATTGGTAGGGATGTCAATCCAACCCGAAACCTGTGGGTCGGCCTGAATAACCCCGTAAAATTAGTGAGTTAGGGCTTGAATGTCCAAGTTTGACTTGGCACGAGTTTTAAGAAATAGTATAGAAAAGTGATTTGAAAAGATAGTGGAATGAGAGTCCCACATTTATATATTAGTTTTATAATAGAATGTGAGTGTTAAGACTTATTGGAAAGTGGGACCATTTACCAAAAATAGAAAAAAAGCAGTGTGGACAACTCTTTCACGGACATACCAAAATGGTAAAACTGGATAACATTTCACGGACTGAGTAAGTTTTAGGGGTTTTTTGTATTTTTGAATTTCATGTGGTACAATCATTATGCTTATTCAATCTTCATTCTATATTTTTCTACTCGATCTCACAATATCAACTTCCAAGTTCCACCTTGACTCATTATTCCATCGTCTCATCATCTGACAATGTTGTCTTACCACCACTAAAGCCAATCAAGTCTGCTTTGTTGAAATAGCATCTTAATCCATTCAAAATTTCTCCAACTTCTGTTTCACTCGCTCCTCCAACCTTGAGTACCGTAACACTACCAGACAACTTTGACAATTGTGCTTTCTCCTTATGAAACATTGCACTAATCTTCTCAACGACAGTTGTTAACTGCTCGCACCTCTCTTCTATCAGTTTCTTGTTCCCACCCCCACGTAGAATTAAAATGCCGTCAAGAGATTCTGTGACCCTTTCAGCGAAACCAAGCATGTCAATTTCAACTTTCTCTAGACTCATTCCTTGTTCTTCACTAATGACCTCCGCTCCAGTTAGAACGGCAAGATCTTCTAAATTTGCTCTTTTGTTGTCCCACAAACCAAGAGCTAGATTAGCTCCAAGATTTTTGGCATTATCAGAAAATTCAATGCTTTTGGCTACTGTGACAATTTGGGTTTCCTTTTGTCTCAATAATTACATTGCGACCCTTCGGCCCCATTGTAACTTTTACAGATTCGGAAAGTTCATTAAACCCGACAAGTATTGTTGACCGAGCTCCATCACCGAAACAAACATTCCCAAACATGAACCCCATGAGGCAATGTCGGATCCAGAAAATGAAGCCAGTGGGGTCGGATATTGTTAAAAATTTAGTAATAACTAATAAATATAATATTTAAATAATTATTTAAAAATATTACTCCCTCCGTCCATGATTTATTGTCCAAGTTTGACTCGGCACGGAGTTTTAAGAAATATGAAGAAAAGTGAGTTGAAAAAGTTAGTGGAACGAGGGTCTCATATTTATATATAAGTTTTATAATAGAACGTGAATGTAAAAATTTAGTGGAAAGTGGAGTTCATTTACCAAAAGTAGAATAAAAGCAAATTTGACAACTTTTCACGGACGGACCAGAATTACAAAACTGGATAACATTTCGCGGACGGAGGAAGTATATTTTAAATAGTCATATTCTATGAGGGATAGTTAATTTTTTAGTATATCCGTATGTAAAAGTGTAAATCAGCGATTTAAAATTCTTAGCACCAAACATTATAATAGTAATAATTTTAAAATATTACTAGTAAATAAAATATAAATATAATGAAACTTGAAACGAAAATAATAAAAATAGTTATACTACTTAATAAATCCACAATTATTTAATTAGTTGCCCACTAACATTTTAGGTGGCCCAAGTTATTTGCACAAAATAGGCCCAAATTATTTCAATCATTTATCATTTTAGATCATCTTCTTCATCCTCCCAACATCAGTTTCTGCAACCCCACTCTATACCTCTCATCTCTCCTCTTATTTTCAGAAAATAGGCAGAAGGCTTCCGGTGGATTTGAAGCTGCCGTGGGGTCGGAGAAGGAGCTGGGCTGGGTCAAAGGTCGAAAATGAAGTATTCCGGCAGCACTCGGTGGACCGCTGCCATGAGGTGGTTTCCTTCTTTAGCCTCATCGTACTCCTCATCGTCATAGACCGGCATCGAAAAATATTGCTCATCAATACAGGGAGCTCATAGAATATATCCTCGTCGTATACGGGCTTATCATACACCGACATCGACAATATATTGTTGTTTCTATTCTTCGTTGGTTCTGGGAGCTTATAGAATATATCCTTGTCGTATACAGGCGTATCATACACCGACATCGAAAAATATTGCTATTACTATTCTTCGACTGTTCATCCGCATCAGAAGATGTAAAGACTTCGCTGAATAATGGATTGTCCATCCAACGATGCTGTGGCGCATTAGACCTCATCGGGTTGGATTCCCCCGATGCTCATCGAGTCGCGCCAATCGTCCCTGTAGGTCTCGAACCTGTTGTCTCGGATCATCGTTCTCAATGTCGCTTAGATCATGCTGTTGTGCTGCCTCTTTGTTTGGGAGATCTCCACGTCCCTCACCACGATCGTCGCCACGAGCATCGCCACGTCTGCAGCCATGGCTACGTTCAGCCATTGATAATCAACCTGGCTCTGATACCAAATGATGCAGAAACGTATAGAGAATGACTGAACTAGTAAATAAAGTAATCAATGAATTGAGAACTAAGAGTATAAAATTCAAACTTTGTACTCTCTCTGTCCCATTAGAAATGCAACGTTTTCCTTTTTGGGTTGTCCCACTAAAAATGAAATGTTTCCTAAAATGGAAACATCACTCTCTCTACTTTTCTCTCTCTCTTACTTTACTCTCTCTTCATTAACTCACAAAACAACACTTACATAAAATCTTGTGCCGGAAACCAAATGTTTCATATTTATGGAAAATCCTAAACTTATGGAAAATAATTCTAAAAGAACAAATTCAATAAATAAATTTTGATTATTTAACTTGAAAATCTCACTTTCTAACTAACATCTAGAAGAAGGACCCGTCATTAAATATAAAGTAAGTTTTAAAGAAAATAATACTCCCTCCGTCCCACATTAGGAATCCCAGTTGAGTTCGGCACGAGTTATAAGAAATGTAAAGGAAAATTGGTGAAAAAAGATAGGGAAATGTGGTCCCTACTTTTTTATATTAGTTTTATAATAAAATGTGAGTGGAAAAATGTTAATGGAATATGGGACCTAATACTATTTATGGAATATTCCAATCGGGACTCCTAAAGTGGGACACCCCAAAATGATAAATCGGGACACCTGAAGTGAGACAAGTGAGACAGAGGGAGTATACATTAAAGTTCCTTGGGTCAAATGAACCCCAATTAAACAAAAATGAGATTTAATAATGAAAAATATATAAAAGAAAGAAGTGTTATCTATCAATATAATTTCAATGAATTATAATCAATTTTGATAAGAATAAATTTATTCTTCTTATTTTACCTATCAACTTAATTTCAAAATATTATAACCATTTTGATACGAGTAAATATATATTGCTCTTATTTTAATTTGGTACACGTAATATGAAAGGGTAATATTCCTACGAGTCGCGACAAATAACATAAAAGTACACTTTATATGTTTTAAAACCATTCTGTACCATGATGCTATACGCGACAACTTCATTCCATACCATAATGATACACACGACAACCGATTCGAATAATCCTTCGATCACATGATCAAATTGACCTCAATTAGTCTTAAGATAACTTTATTAGTATAATTTATGAAAATTAACTACAATTCATATAAATTTTCCCTAGCTATTACAATAAATTTATCTCAAATTAGCCTAATTAAAAATTGGCCGATAGCAATATTTAAAGAGATAGCAATATATATCCCTAGTTTTTATGTTTTCTTTACCACCAAAAGATAATGTTGTTGGCTCATAATCATAAGTCAAACAGTGAGCCCATTGCTTCTTTGCTGTTTCTCATCACTCCCTTAGTCGCCCTCTGCCTATATATACCGTACCACAACATGTATATTCATAACACAAGAAAATCAACAACAAGCTTGCTAGTTAGAAATTAAATATGGGTGATAGTGATGAGAGTGTTTTTTGGAATGATAGTGAAGCCTATTTTCCAACTCATGATTTTCAAACTGCAAATCATGATGGCTTCTCTGGAGAAGATTCCGGTGGCTTGAAGAGGATTTCACTCTCTTCATGCTATGAGAACAATCACCAGGTTCTTCCTTCATCATCATCTTCATTTTTGGTTCTATTCATTTTTAGATGAAATAAGATATCACCAAAATAAAAAAACCTCATTTTTTATAATTATTTTTGTGCATTAGTTTTAGCGCGCGCCGCCAACTTTGGTTCGCACGCGCGACATTGTGCAATACTTGCAAACCACATTTGAAAAAAAAAGATATGAGATTATGTCTTTTCCCAACCATACTATCCTTTTTTCCCTTTTTTTTAACTTTATACAATACTGCAAAAGTTAATGGTCGAGTATGATTCCACACCAGATGAAATATATCGATCACGTGTGTTTTAATTTTTTCGGGCTTAAATTATTACAAAAAATAAAAACAAGATTGTTAGCCAATGTGTATAATATCAATAGCCTTTTTGGATTTGTAGGAAGGAAGTGCAGAGAGTTCATCCCAATCAAGCCCTCTTAGGCTGACCCTGAGTAAAACTCCATCATTCCTAAATCTGATGCAGATGAGTTTGAATAGAGGGAAGCATCCCGTTCCCGGTAAGGATATGCCAAGAAGAAGAGTGGAGGAATATGTATCTCCGAAGAAATTAAAGGCTTCCAATTTCCCGGCAATGCACCTCCAGATCGGAACTTGGGAGGTATGTTGAAATTAATTAATGATGATATTAGTTAATACTCATTCCATCCAAAAAAAGTCAGTCGCATACTAAATTTAGAAAGTTACTTTCAATTTATTACTCACTTTTTATATTCATCTGTATAACTTTATTCATATTTTCTCTCTTTCTCTCGTGCCATGCAGAAGGTGACTAAGAATGAAGGCGACGTCACCGCCAAATTTTACTACGCGAAGCGCAAAATGGTGTGGGAGGTGCTAGATGGAGCTCTCAAGAGAAAGCTCGAAATACTGTGGTCTGATATCTCTGCCATAAGGATTTCCCTACGCGAAGGTCTCCCCGGCATCCTTGAAATCGAGGTTTTCTTCTCTCTCTTTAACTCATTTTTCCTTTCTACTTTGTGCAAGAGAATGAGATAAAACTGGTTGTTTTTTTGTGAAGCTGAACCAGCCCCCGATGTTCTTCCACGAAATCAACCCTCAGCCAAGAAAGCACACCCTTTGGCAGAAGTCCGATGATTTCACAGAAGGCCAAGCTCCCAATTGGAGGTAAAATACAAACTCATTCTTACAAATCATGAACATTTTATGCACTTGTAATGAACATTTTATGTACATGTAATGAACTGCCCTCTTGTAGTGAATACACATGCATATAATGTTCATTATAAGGGTTAGTCCGTTACATGTTTATTATAAGTTTATACAACATTTATTACATGTGCAAAAATGTTTATTACAAGTGCATAAAATGTTCGCGAGAGATTCCTCTGCTCTAACACTAATGATTCCTCTACTCTAACACTAATGGATATCATACATCACTCTTGCTTTCTCAGGATACACTCTCTGATGTTCTCACCAGGTGTGCTGGACAAACACTGAGAGAAGCTTCTGCAATCCGATGTGCGCCAATGTGCATTGGCCAAGATGCCATTCCCAAGCCACGCCTCTCCATTTTTAATCCGGACATGTTCGTGCCCTTCTCGCTCGACTTCAACAGCTACCCGTATCCTCCACTGCCAACAATGGACGCGGGGACATCGTCTTGGGCTGGCTATCAGCCAAGTGGAGGGATGATTGATTTTGGGGTGGCTGCAGCACCCTCCAACAACACCAACTACCAGCAGGCCTATGGAATGGGGTTGGGGTTGGATGCACAACCTCAATACAATGTGAATGCACTGGGATTTAATCCCAGTATGAGTTCTCACTGGATGATGCCCCCTCAACCTCAGCTCTACCCTGACCCGGGCCTCAACATGATGGATGATCAAACTCTCCTAATGGGGCAGCACCAATTCGCCGATAACTCTCTGCCTCCCTTTCCCGGTGAAACTTCCGCCTCCCCCAATTTTTACATACCGCCATGGGAGTGAGAGTGATACAAATAGTTGCGTTTGGTAGGACTATTGTATGTGCTGATTTGTATACACTTTGGAGGGTGGGACAATGTGCCTCGATGACAGCCGATGAGGGCACAAGGAATGAGGAAGAGCCGGAGTTAGATGCAGAGGAAGAAGTGACGGCCGATGCAAGCAGGCCGGTGGAGGAGCAAGACAAGGCGGATCTGCCGGGCACTAGGAAGCTGAGGCCGCGGAAGAATATCAAACCACCCGAGATATATCAGGATTACAGCGGAAAGCAGAAGTAGCAAGTTATTTTAGTACTTATTTCCATGTTTAGTTATTTCAGTATTTTTGGACTATTTTATTTTCCTTGTTGAGTCGGCCCAAACTATAAGCTCCATTCGGTTCTTTTTTTTGTTGGTTCTTTCCAGAATTTGAAGAATTTGTGTGCAAACTATATACAAAATACACTCCCACACACACTTTACTCAAAATACACATACTATACACAAACACACGAAATACACACTTCACACATTATATACAAAATACACACACTGCACACACTATACACGAAATACACACATTACACACACTATATACTAAATACTCACATTGCACAAAATATACACACACTATCACAAAATACACATTGTGCATGCACTATTCAAAAAAACACACTCCACACATTGCACACACTACACATGATATACACAAAATAAATACTACATACACTATAGACAAAATACACATAGTACACACATTGCATACTAAAGATACTGCACACACTAGTAACAACAATGTTGTATGGGTCCAAAAGTCCAATCACTAAAAAAACCTTTAATGAAAATTAATTGGAATTCGTATAAATTAAATTGACGACCACTTAATTTCACTATCTATAATTATTATCTCAAATTAGCCTAATAAAAAATCGGCCGATAGCAATAATTAAAGAGATATAAATATATATCCCTAGTTTTTATGTTTTCATTACCACCAAAAAAATGTTGTTGGCTCATGATCCTAAGTCAAACAATGAGCCCACATTGCTTTCTTTTCTCACAACTCTTGGCTGTTTCTCATCACACCAACACATGTGCATTCATCACACAAGAAAATCAACAAGAAGCTAGCTAGTTACAAATTAAAATGGGTGATAGTGATGAGAGTGTTTTTTAGAAATATAGTGAAGCCTATTTTCAAACTCATGATTTTCAAACTGCAAATCATGATGGCTTCTCTTGTGAAGATTCCGGTGGCTCGAAGAGGATTTCACTCTCTTCAGGCGCTGAGAACAATCACCAGGTTCTCTCTTCATCATTATCTTCATTTTTGGTTCTATTCATTTTTAGTTGAACAAAAAACTCATTTTTTTACTTGTTTTTGAGCATTGATTTTAGCTCGGGCGCCATTTTTGGCTCGCACGCGCAATATTGTGCAATACTTGCAAACTACATTTGAAAAATAAAAAAAAAAGATTATGTCTTTTCCAAACCATACATTCCTTTTTTCCCTTTTTTCACTTTATACCTTAACACTTGCAAAAGTTAATGGTCTGCGTTCAATGCTACACCTGATCAAATGTATCGATCACGTTTGTTTAAATTTTTGTCGGGCTTATAATAGTAAAAGTAATAAAACAAGATTATTAGCCAAAGTGTATAATTTTAATTGCCTTTTATGATTTGTAGGCCCAGTCAAGCCGTCTTGGGCTAACCCTGAGTAAAACTCCATCATTCCTAACTCTGGTGATGAGTTTGAAAAAAATGGAAGCGTCCCATTTCAGGTAAGGATATGCCGAGAAGAAGAGTGGAGGAATATGTATCTCGTAGAAATTAAAGGCTTCCAATTTCCCGGCAATGCACCTCCAGATCAGAGGTGCCTTGCTGGCAATGTTAGAAATTAATTAATGATGATATTTGTCAAAGGGAGAGTAACTTTTTCTTGAATGAGGTCACACAAATATTTGTTCTTTTATACTCTCCCTTTAAAGAAAATTAATACGTGTTATCATTCATTTACTTCACATTGCAATGTACAATCAATAAATAAATATTGTTGTCTCTAACTTAAAAATCTCTCACATGCTAACTAACAATCTAGAAGAGGATTTCGCTCTCTTTCGGATCTGAGGACCAACACCAGGTTCTTTCTTCTTCATCCTATTCTTTCTTGGGTCCATTCATTTTTAGATGAAAAAAAAAATCATTTTTTTACTTGTTTTTGTGCATTGATTTTAGCTCGCGCGCCATTTTTGGCTCCCACGCGCAATATTGTGCAATACTTGCAAACCACATTCGAAAAATAAAAAAAAGATTATGTCTTTTCAAAACCATTAATTCCTTTTTTCCCTTTTTTCACTTTATACCTTAACACTTGCAAAAGTTAATGGTCCGCGTTCAATGCTACACCGGATAAAATATATCGATCACGTTTGTTTAAATTTTTGTCGGGCTTATAATAGTACAAGTAATAAAAACAAGATTATTAGCCAAAGTGTATAATTTTAATTGCCTTTTATGATTTGTAGGAAGGAAGTGCAAAGAATTCATCCCAGTCAAGCCGTCTTGAGCTGGCCCTAGGTAAAATTCCATCATTCCTAAATCTGGTGATGAGTTTGAAAAAATGGAAGCATCCCATTTCGGGTAAGGATATGCCGAGAAGAAGAGTGGAGGAATATGTATCTTCGGAGAAATTAAAGGCTTCCAATTTCCAGGCAATACCCCTCCAGATCAGAGGTGCCTTGCTGGCAATGTTAGAAATTAATTAATGATGATATTTGTCAAAGGGAGAGTAACTTTTTCTTGAATGAGGTCACACAAATATTTGTTCTTTTATACTCTCCCTTTAAAGAAAATTAATACATGTTATCATTCATTTACTTCACATTGCAATGTACAAATTCAATAAATAAATATTGTTGTCTTTAACTTAAAAATCTCTCACATGCTAACTAACAATCTAGAAGAGGATTTCACTCCAGGCTCTGAGAACAACCACCAGGTTCTTTCTTCTTCATCCTATTCTTTCTTAGGTCCATTCATTTTTAGATGAAAAAAAAAGCTCATTTTTACTTGTTTTTGTGCATTTGTTTTAGCTCGCGCTGCCATCTTTGGGTCGCACGCGCAATATTGTGCAATACTTGCAAACCACATTCGAAAAATAAAAACAATAATATTATGCCTTTTCCAAACCATACATGCCCTTTTTTCCCTATTTCAGTTTATACCTTAACACTTGCAATCGTCAATGGTCGCGTACGATGCTACACCTCATGAAATATATTGATCACGTGTGTTTTAATTTTGTCGGGCTATAATTGTACAAAAAATAAAAAAAGATTGTTAGCCAAAGTGTATATTTTAATAGCCTTTTATGATTTGTAGGAAGAAAGTGAAGAGAGTTCATCCTAATGAAGCCCTCTTGGGCTGTCCTTGAGTAAAACTCCATCATCTCTAAATCTGGTGCAGATGAGTTTGAAAAAAGGGAGGTGTCCTGTTTTCGGTAAGGATATGCCGAGAAGAAGAGTGTCGGAATATGTATCACCAGATAAATTAATTAGGCTTCCAATTGAAGGGGTTGGCAGCGGAAGCACTCACATAAATTAATTACATAATAATTCCAATCTATTTAGCGGATTATTTAGACAAATTCTATTCGCGTAATTATCACATGTATCATGCTCATAACTCAAATAAAACATGCTTTAAATTAATTGAAACCTAAAACATGCTTTTCTAGGGCTTAGCCGTTATACCTTGATGATTCTCCAAAGAATCGAAGATAGCTAGCGCCTTCTCCACGTGAAGATCTTTAGTACAAAACTACGGATCTTCTGTCTGGTTCCCGGACTGTAACTGATATCAGGGTAGGCTGATCTCACCAGTGTAGTAGGACTTAAATAAAGAAGACAGAAATCCTTTCCCACTGAGGAGAAGAAAAAATCGTCCCTATTCTATGAAGAGAGGGGGACGAAAATTTTAGAGAGAAACAAGTGTGTATTCTGTCTCATTTATTCTCCTATTTATATTAAGTCACATATTGGGCCCAGACAGGGATCTATGGAAGGCTTTGGATATGGGCTCCTCCAATTAGCTTTTTACTAATTCAATTAAACCTAATTTAATATAAGCTTATAATTGGAATATTATGAGCAGCCACTACAGAAGTAATATTGCACTCCCCTTCCAAATCCGAAATTATAAGTACTTCGGGTTTCCATTACTTGATATTTATTTCCCGTTTTGAGGTAAGGATATGCCGAGAAGAAGAGTGGAGGAAATTAATGGCTTCCAAATTCTTGGCAATGCACCTCCAGATAAAAGGTGAATTGCTGGCAATGTTAGATATTAATTAATGATGATATTAGTCAAATGGAGATTAACTTTTCTTGAATGAGGTCACACAAATATTTTTATCTTTTATACTCTTTTTTTAAAGAAAATTAATACATGTTATCATTCATTTACTCCACATTGCAACGTACAAATTCAATAAATAAATATTGTTCTTTAACTTAAAAATCCCTCACATGCTAACTAACAATCTAGAAGAGGATTTCACTGTCTTCAGGCTCTGAGAACAACCACCATGTTCTTTCTAGTTCATCTTATTCTTTCTCGGGTCCATTCATATTTAGATGAAAAAAAAACTCATGTTGTTACTTGTTTTTGTGAATTTGTTTTAGCTCGTGCCGCCTGCTGGTGCCCCTTGCACAGCGAAAGATTTGTACAAAACAAATAAATCAGACACAGATTTATTTGACCGATTATGCGATTAATCAATTCACATGTTAAACAGATAATTGCATGCTAGAACGCAAATAATTCATGCTCAAAGAAAGTAAATCCTAAAACATGAATTCTACGATTTAGAGTTACTGATTTGATTCTCCAAAGAATCGCCGATTGCTCGCGCCTTCTCCACGTGATGATCTTCAATACTAGACCACAGATCTTCTCTCTGGTTCCTGAACTGTATCTCGATATCAAGATGAGCTGATCTTATCAAAATACTAGGACTCGAATAAAGAAGACAGAAAAATTTCTCACGTTGGAGGAGCAGAAATTCTCACGGAGGAGAATAATAAAAAATCGTTTCCTTTTGTAGAGAGAAAGGAACAAAAATTTCATAATGAAATAATTAATTATTCTGTCTCATTTATTCTCCTATTTATATTAAGTTCCTTTTGGGCCCAGACAAGAATCTATGGAAGGTTTTGGATATGGGTTCCCCCAATTAGCTTTTTACTAATTAAATTGAACTCACAATTTAATACAAGCTTATATTGGAATATTACAAGCAGCCACTACAGAAGTAATATTGAACTCTCCCCATCCAACTCCGAAATTACAAGTAATCCGGGTTTCCGTTTTTTATATTATTTATTTCCCGCGCTTAAGATATAAATGTCCATTAATTAATTAATGTCTGCTATGGACTTAATTAATTAACATCTTATTAATTCCAAGAGTGCACTTAGCAAGAAACACTTAATTATTATTCATAGAGCGATAAAACTCCAACTAGCCAGTTTTCCGAATAATAAAACCTTGTTCGAGCTCCTCTTGAGGACATTATCAAACGAGACTCACCTCGCGCACGATTCAACATAATAGCAATCCTAGCACCGCTAGATATTAATCACCACTACCCAATATATCAGGATTATTGGGTTGCGAAAAATCCGCACCATTTGATAAGTCAAAGTGGTGCATAATCAATACCGTATGCTCAATGCTAACATATGTAAATTAAGAAATAGTATTTTATCAAGACCTAGTCTTTCAGTAGATAGCATAAAGACAAGTCTTGCTGTTAGATCCGTTCAGTGCTATAACACACCAATGTCATCTTATTTCAGTAAGACTTAGAAATATGCGGACTAACATTGCAACCTTTCACGATAGGTAGCCAAAGCCTATCTAGGTTGTGAAATTCTTCTTTCTCTTTTGCAAAGCATTGCATAGAACTGACCGTGTTACCTTAAAGTGGACGTCGCCCACAACCGGTCTACTAAGCAAAAGACTTAGGCTTTCTTTACTTCTTATGCATTTAAATGTTTGAAAAACATCTTATAAATGCACAAACAAACACAATGTAATAATAATAGTGATTCTATTCATGCGAGACTGCTCAAATAATACTGAATCGGGTTAAAAGTGGATTGTGAGTTTTACGTATACAAGCAAGATTCTATTCGCGTGAAACATGCTCGCAACATGCTTTTCAGTATACCAACCCTAACACCGCCATCTTTGACTCGCACACGCAATATTGTGCAATACTTGCAAACCATATTCAAAAAAAATAAAAAAACAATATTACTAATGTCTTTTCCAAACCATACATGCCTTTTTTTCCCTTTTTCGCTTTATACCTTAACACTTGCAATCGTCAATGGTCGAGTACGATGCTACACCTGACGAAAAATATCGATCATGTGTGTTTTAATTTTGTCAGGCTTATAATAGTACAAAAAATAAAAAACAAAATTGTTAGCCAAAGTTTATAATTTTAATAGCCTTTTATGATTTGTAGGAAGAAAGTGCAGATAGTTCATCCCAATCAAACCCTTTTGAGCTGACCTTGAGTAAAACTCCATAATCTCTAAATCTAGTGCAGATGAGTTTGAAAAAAGGGAAGCGTCCCGTTTCCGGTAAGGATATGCTGAGAAGAAGAGTGGAGGAATATGTATCTCCGGAGAAATTAATGGCTTCCAATTTCTCGGCAATGCACCTAGGGATCAGATGCATTGCCGGCAATATGACCGTACACCTATATTTATGAGTATTTCAAACACCATTAATTAAACAATATGACCGTACACCTATAGATTTTGTGGAGTATTTTTTGAATACTAGTAATGCATTTGCTTTCTTGAAATAAAACAAACATGAAAAATATTAATAACATATATGAATATATAAAGTCGAATCAATACTTTTATAAATTGGATATATCAATTATTTAGTTACAATTTACAATTACTTCTTAGAGCATCCACAATAGCGGACGTCCGATTGCCGAGTGGCTCGTCCGTCGGGGACGTCCACTATTTGGGCGGACGAGCCGACGAAGGACATCCGGGACGGACGAGAGGTCGTCAGAAGTCATGTCCGGACATCCGTCGGTTCGTCCATCCTCTCGTCCGCTATTGTAGGCAGGCGACTGACGTCCCAGCGGACGAGAGCATTGTTTATTATTGTGCTACGCTCTTGGGATGTCCTAGTGATGTGGCAGTGAAGTGAGATGTCCTAGTGACGTGGTAGAAGGTGTTTTTGGGATGTCCTAGTGCTAGACTATTTACATGTCCGTCCTATAGTAGATGCTCTTAAATTAACAAATGAATACTCTATTCGTCCGCTATTCATTGACATACTTTGACCCGGCACGAGTTTTATGAAATATAATGGAAAGTGAGTTGAAAAAATTAGTGTAACGCGAGTCCTATTTTTATACTCCCTCCGTCCCATGTTACTTGACAGGCATACTAAAAAGAATACTACTAGTGACGAGAAATGACGAACGGATGAAATAATTAAAAATGATGCAATATTAAGTGTAAATATAAATAGTATTGGTAGGGATGTCAATCCAACCCGAAACCTGTGGGTCGACCTGAATAACCCAGTAAAATTAGTGGGTTAGGGCTGTAATGTCCAAGTTTGACTTGGCACGAGTTTTAAGAAATGTGTAGAAAAGTGATTTGAAAAAATAGTGGAATGAGAGTCCCACATTTATATATTAGTTTTATAATAGAATGTGAGTGTAAAGACTTATTGGAAAGTGAGACTATTTACCAAAAATAGAAAAAAAGCAGTGTGGACAACTCTTTCACGGACAGACCAAAACGGTAAAACTGGATAACATTTCACGGACTGAAGGAGTAAGTTTAAGGAGTTTTTTGTATTTTTAAATTCCATGTGGTACAATCATTATGCTTATTTAATCTTCATTCTATATTTTTCTACTCGATCTCACAATATCAACTTCCAAGTTCCACCTTGACTCATTATTCCATCGTCTCATCATCTGACAATGTTGTCTTACCACCACTAAAGCCAATCAAGTCTGCTTTATTGAAATAGCATCTTAATCCATTCAAAATTTCTCCAACTTCTGTTTCACTCGCTCCTCCAACCTTGAATACCGTAACACTACCAGACAACTTTGACAATTGTGCTTTCTCCTTATGAAACATTGCACTAATCTTCTCAACGACAGTTGTTAACTGCTCGCACCTCTCTTCTATCAGTTTCTTGTTCCCACCCCCACGTAGAATTGAAATGCCGTCAAGAGATTCTGTGACCCTTTCAGCGAAACCAAGCATGTCAATTTCAACTTTCTCTAGACTCATTCCTTGTTCTTCACTAATGACCTCCGCTCCAGTTAGAACGGCAAGATCTTCTAAATTTGCTCTTTTGTTGTCCCACAAACCAAGAGCTAGATTAGCTCCAAGATTTTTGGCATTATCAGAAAATTCAATGCTTTTGGCTACTGTGACAATTTGGGTTTCCTTTTGTCTCAATAATTACATTGCGACCCTTCGGCCCCATTGTAACTTTTACAGATTCGGAAAGTTCATTAAACCCGACAAGTATTGTTTCCCGAGCTCCATCACCGAAACAAACATTCCCAAACATGAACCCCATGAGGCAATGTCGGATCCAGAAAATGAAGCCAGTGGGGTCGGATATTGTTAAAAATTTAGTAATAACTAATAAATATAATATTTAAATAATTATTTAAAAATATTAGTCCCTCCGTCCATGATTTATTGTCCAAGTTTGACTCGGCACGGAGTTTTAAGAAATATGAAGAAAAGTGAGTTGAAAAAGTTAGTGGAACGAGGGTCTCATATTTATATATAAGTTTTATAATAGAACGTGAATGTAAAAATTTAGTGGAAAGTGGAGTCCATTTACCAAAAGTAGAATAAAAGCAAATTTGACAACTTTTCACGGACGGACCAGAATTACAAAACTGGATAACATTTCGCGGACGGAGGAAGTATATTTTAAATAGTCATATTCTATGAGGGATAGTTAATTTTTTAGTATATCCGTATGTAAAAGTGTAAATCAGCGATTTAAAATTCTTAGCACCAAACATTATAATAGTAATAATTTTAAAATATTACTAGTAAATAAAATATAAATATAATGAAACTTGAAACGAAAATAATAAAAATAGTTATACTACTTAATAAATCCACAATTATTTAATTAGTTGCCCACTAACATTTTAGGTGGCCCAAGTTATTTGCACAAAATAGGCCCAAATTATTTCAATCATTTATCATTTTAGATCATCTTCTTCATCCTCCCAACATCAGTTTCTGCAACCCCACTCTATACCTCTCATCTCTCCTCTTATTTTCAGAAAATAGGCAGAAGGCTTCCGGTGGATTTGAAGCTGCCGTGGGGTCGGAGAAGGAGCTGGGCTGGGTCAAAGGTCGAAAATGAAGTATTCCGGCAGCACTCGGTGGACCGCTGCCATGAGGTGGTTTCCTCCTTTAGCCTCATCGTACTCCTCATCGTCATAGACCGGCATCGGAAAATATTGCTCATCAATACAGGGAGCTCATAGAATATATCCTCGTCGTATACGGGCTTATCATACACCGACATCGACAATATATTGTTGTTTCTATTCTTCGTTGGTTCTGGGAGCTTATAGAATATATCCTTGTCGTATACAGGCGTATCATACACCGACATCGAAAAATATTGCTATTACTATCGACTGTTCATCCGCATCAGAAGATGTAAAGACTTCGCTGAATAATGGATCGTCCATCCAACGATGCTGTGGCGCATTAGACCTCATCGGGTTGGATTCCCCCGATGCTCATCGAGTCGCGCCAATCGTCCCTGTAGGTCTCGAACCTGTTGTCTCGGATCATCGTTCTCAATGTCGCTTAGATCATGCTGTTGTGCTGCCTCTTTGTTTGGGAGATCTCCACGTCCCTCACCACGATCGTCGCCACGAGCATTGCCACGTCTGCAGCCATGGCTACGTTCAGCCATTGATAATCAACCTGGCTCTGATACCAAATGATGCAGTAACGTATAGAGAATGACTGAACTAGTAAATAAAGTAATCAATGAATTGAGATCTAAGAGTATAAAATCCAAACTTTGTATTTTTTAGTTCAACAATGAGGCCTCTTCGTATAGGCAAAGAAAAATCCTAAACTTATGGAAAATAATTCTAAAAGAAAAATAACTGAAAGAAAAATAAGGAAAAAAAAACAATTAATATATTTTCATCTACTAAATGACGCAGAACAATGCAGAAACGTATGAAGAATGACTGAACTGGTAGATAAAACACTCAACTAATTGAGACCTTTAGAGTATAAAAACTCAATGTAAAATTAATAATCAAAGTCTGTGTTTTTAGTTCAACAATAATGTGTTTATTAGGCAAATGGAAATCTTAAATAAAACTAGAAAGAAAATAATTAAATAGAAAATAAGCAAAAAAAGAATATTTTTCCTTCTACTAATTCTATTAATAGAAAATAAATTAAATCTAAAATATAATTTACTTAGCCTCCAAGTCTTATATAACTGCATCATTAATTCTACAAACTAAAAAATAAATAAAACCCGAATATAATTTCCTAAGCCTCCAAGTCTTGTCTTCTATAACTGCATCACAACCCATGTGTTCGGTAAATATTGGATAGTTTATATCATATTTACCAAGTACATATCTAATTGGACAGACAAAGTTATCATAGATTTTGTTAATTTTTAAACGTCAAAACAGTATGTTTTACTAATTTTAAATCTTAGTTTCTACTGTATTACATATTAACATAATTATGTATTTGGAACCCCGAGCAGTATGTGCTTGGTATATTTAATTATAATATTTGGAGTTTTATTTTAAATATTCTTTTAAATTAATTTAAATAATTGTAATAGAATTTATGAATAAATTTATTTTATAATAAAATATTAATAAAATATTGCAGGAAATGTAGAAAATAAATTTTACTTACTAAGAAAGAAGAACCAATGCGTAAATCCAACAATGATCCAATTTTACTTGCCAAAAAATGAGCTTCAATGCGTACACTTTTGCACGAATCAAATCCGACATGATCCAATTTTACTTACCGAAAGAGGGGCCGCAATGCGCGCACGGTTAGCACAAGTCAAATCCGACATAATCCGACATAGTCATTCATTAAATCAATAACCATTTGTTGAAAAGACCGTCACTTTAATCACTTTTGATCATATAAAATGTCATTTTTAATACTCACTTTGTCAAAAAAAATAGTGTCAGTTTTTATTTTGGTTTGTCGCTAAAATTTGTCCAATTAATTATGGAATCATTTTACTCATTTTTTCTCTTTATATTCATACTTATCCACTTTTACTCTTTCTTTCTGTCAATTTACTAATTGTGCATTAAAACTCGTGTCGTCCATAAATGAGATTATTTTTGCAGACGGAGGAGTATATTGTATTCGCTTCACCTGCCGATAAAATGTCACATTTTGGCTTTTCGAATATTCACAACTAAAATTTTTATTTACTTTTTTTTTTCTATTTTGGGTAAATGAACTTTACACACCATTAAATCATTATACTTGTAGAATTTATAAATAAAACTTGAATTCACATTCCACTAATTTTTTGCATCCGTTTTTCTTCACATTTTTCAAACCCTGGTAGATGGATGAAGTACGTACCTTTCATGTACAATAATAATATTCATGCATCGTGAATACATGTCTCATTACCTTTTATTGATTTTGGTAATGAATTTCGTAGACCACTAACTAATTTCACTTTGTACTATAAAATTAATATTATATAAAAGTGTAAATTAAATTCCACTAATTAATTTCATTTTTATTATAAATTTATATAAAATATGAGTCAGATTCCACTTATTTTCTTCATTCATATTTATTTAAATTTCTTAAAATTTGAACCAAATTAAAATAAGTCAAGTAATAGAAAGGAGAGAGACTTTTTCTTCAATGAGGTCACATAAATTTTTAGTTCTTTTATATTTTTTCTTTAAGAAAAAATTATTACGCCTTATCATCATTTACTCTTCATTGCTATTTTATAAAAGCAAAAGCATAATTTAATATCTAAAGAACAAATTCAATAAACAAAATTTTGATTATTTAACTTGAAAATCTCACTTTCTAACTAACATCTAGAAGAAGGACCCGTCATTAAATATATAGTAAGTTTTAAAGAAAATAATACTCCCTCCGTCCCACATTAGGAATCTCAGTTTTCGGCACAAATTTTAAGAAATGTAAAGGAAAATTGGTGAAAAAAGATAGGGAAATGTGGTCCCTACATTTTTATATTAATTTTATAATAAAATGTGAGTGGAAAAATGTTAATGGAATATGGGACCTAATACCATTTATGGAATATTCCAATCGGGACTCCTAAATTGGGACACCCCAAAGTGATAAATCGGGACACCTAAAGTGGGAAAGAGGGAGTATACATTAAAGTTCTGTAACACCCCAAGTTTTTGACATCTTTTAAGATCTTATAGAAGAGACGCCGAATGGCTAGACAAATTTTTTTACAGATAATCGTTAAGGCGATCAAAGGAGAATTGGACATTTAAGATTGATCAAGAGTATTTTCAAATTTCGTTTAATACAAGAGAAGTTAAGCACAAGATAAATAATGGATCAAGAACAAGTTTCAGATTATACAAAATTTAGTGCATAAATTTATGAGTTTGAGAAAGAAAGATCATGACTATAATCACAAGACTATAAACAATGGGCCTAATCTTGTGAACCGCATCACGCCCTTTTTAAGCCCAATAAGTTGGCCCTATCCGATCAGCCCGTTGGGCCCGAGGCATCAAGCCCGTCTCGGACAGCAGCTTGGCAGCCCAAGTCCCCTGCCAACCTGCAAAGTAGAGATGAGACAGCCATGTTTTTTTTTCCAACAGCCTGCGAACCTGCAGCATTCAAACAAGGAGGAGTTATTGAAGATGAGTACATCTACACAAAATGTCAAAAGTAGTTTATAAAGAGCCAAGGAAGAGCTGGGTGGTCCCTAATCAAAATCTTGACCAAATCCTAAAATGTGGCAGGAGCTGCAACAAGAAAACAAACTCCATTAAGGTCTAAGCAAGAAGAAGCCAAGAGAGCAGATTTCTCTCTGCACTCATCCCTCTACCAAAATCCCAACAACCAAGCAGATTTTAAGCCTATATATACACGTATAATAGCCAGTTCCATCCTCCCCCCCACCATTTTAGACTCCCAAAAAATCCACAAATGACGGAGGAGTAACGAGGGAGGAAGGCAGTGGCTGTGCGAGAGGGCAGCCCGGTAACCAAGAGGAATCACCACGCCAAGGTAATCTCCCAACACCACCCTTTGCATCACGTTAGAAATCCCACATCTTTAAAACTTAGAAACCATAGATGCTCAGGAACACAGAAATTTTAGAGTTCAATAACATAGCTTTCAAATGAAACAGAAACCAAATAATGCACCACTGTGAACTAGCCAAACCACCAAGTAATAACATCACATAGCTACAGCCCAAACATCGAACATAATTATGTTAAGTAGCAAACTGGATAGAAGGCTTAGCTTAGTATATGGGGCTGTCCGGCGGGGGTCGGGTGATGACGGAGCTCCGGAGAGCTGACAGGGGCAGCAGCGCGAGGCAGCGTAAGCTGTTGCCGGCGCTCCGAAGAAAAGGGCGATGACGACCCCGGAGTTCCACGAACGACGGAGAAAGAGACGGAGGGAGAAAGGCGATGCCTTTCCCCTCAATTGATGACTCTGCCGGAGCAGCAACGCGAACCGTCGGCGGCGATATCGCCGGAGAGGAAAGGCGGCGATGGCTGGTCCACTGGAGCCGTCCCCGAGCGACGCAGCAGGCGGCAGCCCTGCTCGACGAGCAGCCGAGGACTCCTCCGCACTCGACGGAGGGAGAGAACACGATGGAGGAGGGAGTATCCGCTGACGGGACTCCGAGATCTCGTCGAGGTAGCGGCGATTTTCGCCGGAGAAGAGAGGCACTGCTGCTGTTCTGAAATTTAGGGATTTTGACTAAAATTGAGAAGAGAGAAGTCACGTTGGAAGGGAGTATATGTTTGGGTTGACTCCAATTTTAATTAATTGATTTGGGCCGGAAGTGATAAATTAAGGAGTTTGGGCCATCATTTAATTAGTTAGTGACTTGGGCCAGAGGGCTAATTAATTATTTAAAGGGGCCAAGGTGGACTTAAATATTGAGCCAAGGTTGTTTAAGAAATGGGCTGACTTTTAATCGGTAGAAAATTTAGAGACGCCAGAAAAGGGAAACGACGTTCTCAAGTCATGAAAATAATCAAGTTTATGAAAGAAATGCTATTAATTAAATTTCTTGATTTAATTAATGTGCAAGTTCTAGAATTTTCCAAGTAGTAAGTAAAGAATAAAACAAATTAATTAGGGCATGCATTCCTAAGTATGAGATTTTGTCTCGAGTCTAATTAGTATGTTTTTATGTTTATGTTTTTCACAAAGGACTATCTCCGCAAGTTAAGACCAGAGCGAGAAATTCAATTAAAGGAAATTAAGCGAACAAGGTGGGCTTTCTATTTACAGTACAGTTCTTTACGAGAAGTATTTTACGTGGGCTTTCGTAACTAAGTATTTTACGAGCTTTCTGTTTAAGATATGATTATGTGGGCTTTCTATTTACAGTACAGTTCTTTACGAGAAGTATTTTACGTGGGCTTTCGTAACTAAGTATTTTACGAGCTTTCTATTTAAGATATGATTATGTGGGCTTTCTATTTACAGTACAGTTCTTTACGAGAAGTATTTTACGTGGGCTTTCGTAACTAAGTATTTTACGAGCTTTCTATTTAAGATATGATTATGTGGGCTTTCTATTTACAGTACAGTTCTTTACGAGAAGTATTTTACGTGGGCTTTCGTAACTAAGTATTTTAAGAGCTTTCTATTTAAGATATGATTAGGTGGGCTTTCTATTTACAGTACAGTTCTTTACGAGAAGTATTTTACGTGGGCTTTCGTAAGTAAGTATTTTACGAGCTTTCTATTTAAGATATGATTATGTGGGCTTTCTATTTACAGTACAGTTCTTTACGAGAAGTATTTTACGTGGGCTTTCGTAACTAAGTATTTTACGAGCTTTCTATTTAAGATATGATTAGGTGGGCTTTCTATTTACAGTACAGTTCTTTACGATAAGTATTTTACGTGGGCTTTCGCAACTAAGTATTTTACGAGCTTTCTATTTAAGATATGATTACGTGGGCTTTCTATTTACAGTACAGTTCTTTACGAGAAGTATTTTACGTGGGCTTTCGTAACTAAGTATTTTACGAGCTTTCTATTTAAGATATGATTAGGTGGGCTTTCTATCTACAGTACAGTTCTTTACGAGAAGTATTTTACGTGGGCTTTCTATTTATAGTACAGTTCTTTACGAGAAGTATTTTATGTGGGCTTTCTATTTACAGTACAGTTCTTTACGAAAAGTATTTTACGTGGGCTTCCGAACTAAACTGTTTTTATGTGGGCTTTCCTATCCTACATATAATTGTGGGCTATATGTTTAAAGTACAGTTTGTATGAAAAGTGCTATTGTGAAATGATATTACGTGAGCCTTATATGATATGCTTTGAGTTATTTATGTTCCCAGTATGTTTTGAAGTATGAATGCTTCCAGTTATTTACATTCTCAGTTTAAGTGAATGCTTTCAGTTATTTAAGTTCTCAGTATGTTTTTGTCTAAGTTATCAGTATCTTCTGTCTTGCCAAGTTTTGTTTTGAACTTTGCCTATCTGTTTGTCTAGCAAGGGCGACGTCCCTACTAGACCAGAAGTTCGTGAATTTCGGTTCACCAGGAATTAGTGAATGCGGGTTTGTAAGTGGGACGAGCCCATACATTCCGATTCACCAGGAGTTAGTTCAGATATGGCATTAGTTCCAGGAAAAATAGACTACAATCAAAGATTTTACTTAGAAAATGCTTTTAGTGTCCTCGGGCCTTTTAAGATAAAAACCCCGAGCTCACTCAGTATTGGCTTGACAAAACCAGTTTTCTTTTCAGTAAAATATATTTCGGCACGTGTCCACTGAGTACACCAAGTACTCAGCCCTGCATATGTTTTAAAAATGTGCAGGTTGAGCAGTGATGACGGCGGGCGGTGTTGAGCACAGACAAATGAAGATCCTTCAATAGAATAGTACTTGGATGCGTCGTGTCTCCATACACGATGTCATCTGCTCTTGACTCTTCCGCTGCAAATTAAAAGTCGAGTTTACATTCTCTGTATTATGCACTCTGATATTTATATTATTCAAAGTTATTTCAGTTCAAGTTCAGTTGTGCCACCGTTTTCCTCCTTTCTTCCCCGCTTCTTTCATCCTCCCCTAGTCGCGATCAACCGAGCTCTCTATCCTTAGAAAGTGCGGTCGTGACAGAGTGGTATCAGAGCAATTTCTTCCTGCTCTGGACCCAAGAGTCTTATTTCAGTCTTAGTCTAGAATCGTACCTCTAGACTAATATGTAAACGTCGAAGGCTCAACACCCCGACTCATCACGCCCAACCAGGAATGGAGGTAACTTTACTTTTTGAAAAAGAAAAGAGAGATATGAAAAAGTTTTATGCAGTATAGGAAGTAAATTCCCATTGTGGAACAGTTTTCAATTTTCAGTTTAAAATGGAAAATAGTGAGTTTTGAATTTTGAGAAATTATGATTAGTTTCTCCAGTTAAAATTTTTGAGATTTAAAGTGAGAAAAATAGTTTTGATTTGCAAAGTGAAAGTTAAAAAGTTTTTCTACAGTGATGTTTACTCTCAGTTAAAGAGTTGAAAAGTACAAGATATCTTTTATGAGTCAAGTTCTCAAACAGTGAGACCTATAGAATAGAGAACTTAGACGTTTCTTTCAGAACATAGAGTGTCTTAGGATGCATGCCTACTAGAACGTGGTTCGACCTCGAACTTGTTGGAATAATTTCCAAGATCACTACCGCTTTCCCGAGCGATAAAAACGATGAGAATATCAAGAGTAAAATATGAGAAAGAACTAAAGAGGAGATCAGAAAAAAAAAAAAAAAAAATAGACTAGAGCTATGAAGAGAAGCTTGAAGTAAATTTTTGGCCGATGGGCACAAGAGTTAAGGATTGGTCGATTCCTTCAGTAAAGGTGTGTTAGGAAAACACCGCAGACAAGAAGAGGCTACATGAGGATTGGAATGAGATTAAGGAGAAATATAAAACGATTTAAAGGACGTAACCAAATTTCAGGACGAAATTTTTATTAAGGTGGGTAGAATGTAACACCCCAAGTTTTTGACATCTTTTAAGATCTTATAGAAGAGACGCCGAATGGCTAGACAAAATTTTTTACAGATAATCATTAAGGCGATCAAAGGAGAATTGGACATTTAAGATTGATCAAGAGTATTTTCAAATTTCGTTTAATACAAGAGAAGTTAAGCACAAGATAAATAATGGATCAAGAACAAGTTTCAGATTATACAAAATTTAGTGCATAAATTTATGAGTTTGAGAAAGAAAGATCATGACTATAATCACAAGACTATAAACAATGGGCCTAATCTTGTGAACCGCATCACGCCCTTTTTAAGCCCAATAAGTTGGCCCTATCCGATCAGCCCGTTGGGCCCGAGGCATCAAGCCCGTCTCGGACAGCAGCTTGGCAGCCCAAGTCCCCTGCCAACCTGCAAAGTAGAGATGAGACAGCCATGTTTTTTTTTCCAACAGCCTGCGAACCTGCAGCATTCAAACAAGGAGGAGTTATTGAAGATGAGTACATCTACACAAAATGTCAAAAGTAGTTTATAAAGAGCCAAGGAAGAGCTGGGTGGTCCCTAATCAAAATCTTGACCAAATCCTAAAATGTGGCAGGAGCTGCAACAAGAAAACAAACTCCATTAAGGTCTAAGCAAGAAGAAGCCAAGAGAGCAGATTTCTCTCTGCACTCATCCCTCTACCAAAATCCCAACAACCAAGCAGATTTTAAGCCTATATATACACGTATAATAGCCAGTTCCATCCTCCCCCCCACCATTTTAGACTCCCAAAAAATCCACAAATGACGGAGGAGTAACGAGGGAGGAAGGCAGTGGCTGTGCGAGAGGGCAGCCCGGTAACCAAGAGGAATCACCACGCCAAGGTAATCTCCCAACACCACCCTTTGCATCACGTTAGAAATCCCACATCTTTAAAACTTAGAAACCATAGATGCTCAGGAACACAGAAATTTTAGAGTTCAATAACATAGCTTTCAAATGAAACAGAAACCAAATAATGCACCACTGTGAACTAGCCAAACCACCAAGTAATAACATCACATAGCTACAGCCCAAACATCGAACATAATTATGTTAAGTAGCAAACTGGATAGAAGGCTTAGCTTAGTATATGGGGCTGTCCGGCGGGAGTCGGGTGATGACGGAGCTCCGGAGAGCTGACAGGGGCAGCAGCGCGAGGCAGCGTAAGCTGTTGCCGGCGCTCCGAAGAAAAGGGCGATGACGACCCCGGAGTTCCACGCACGACGGAGAAAGAGTCGGAGGGAGAAAGGCGATGCCTTTCCCCTCAATTGATGACTCTGCCGGAGCAGCAACGCGAACCGTCGGCGGCGATATCGCCGGAGAGGAAAGGCGGCGATGGCTGGTCCACTGGAGCCGTCGCCGAGCGACGCAGCAGGCGGCAGCCCTGCTCGTCGAGCAGCCGAGGACTCCTCCGAACTCGACGGAGGGAGAGAACACGATGGAGGAGGGAGTATCCGCTGACGGGACTCCGAGATCCCGTCGAGGTAGCGGCGATTTTCGCCGGAGAAGAGAGGCACTGCTGCTGTTCTGAAATTTAGGGATTCTGACTAAAATTGAGAAGAGAGAAGTCACGTTGGAAGGGAGTATATGTTTGGGTTGACTCCAATTTTAATTAATTGATTTGGGCCGGAAGTGATAAATTAAGGAGTTTGGGCCATCATTTAATTAGTTAGTGACTTGGGCTAGAGGGCTAATTAATTATTTAAAGGGGCCAAGGAGGACTTAAATATTGAGCCAAGGTTGTTTAAAAAATGGGCTGACTTTTAATCGGTAGAAAATTTAGAGACGCCAGAAAAGGAAAACGACGTTCTCAAGTCATGAAAATAATCAAGTTTATGAAAGAAATGCTATTAATTAAATTTCCCGATTTAATTAATGGGCAAGTTCTAGAATTTTCCAAGTAGTAAGCAAAGAATAAAAGAAATTAATTAGGGCATGCATTCCTAAGTATGAGATTTTGTCTCGAGTCTAATTAGTATGTTTTTATGTTTATGTTTTTCACAAAGGACTATCTCCGCAAGTTAAGATCAGAGCGAGAAATTCAATTAAAGGAAATTAAGCGAACAAGGTGGGCTTTCTATTTACAGTACAGTTCTTTACGATAAGTATTTTACGTGGGCTTTCGTAACTAAGTATTTTACGAGCTTTCTATGGGCTTTCTATTTACAGTACAGTTCTTTACGAGAAGTATTTTACGTGGGCTTTCGTAACTAAGTATTTTACGAGCTTTCTATTTAAGATATGATTATGTGGGCTTTCTATTTACAGTACAGTTCTTTACGAGAAGTATTTTACGTGGGCTTTCGTTACTAAGTATTTTACGAGCTTTCTATTTAAGATATGATTAGGTGGGCTTTCTATTTACGGTACAGTTCTTTACGAGAAGTATTTTACGTGGGCTTTCGTAAGTAAGTATTTTACGAGCTTTCTATTTAAGATATGATTATGTGGGCTTTCTATTTACAGTACAGTTCTTTACGAGAAGTATTTTACGTGGGCTTTCGTAACTAAGTATTTTACGAGCTTTCTATTTAAGATATGATTAGGTGGGCTTTCTATTTACAGTACAGTTCTTTACGAGAAGTATTTTACGTGGGCTTTCGTAACTAAGTATTTTACGAGCTTTCTATTTAAGATATGATTATGTGGGCTTTCTATTTACAGTACAGTTCTTTACGAGAAGTATTTTATGTGGGCTTTCGTAACTAAGTATTTTACGAGCTTTCTATTTAAGATATGATTAGGTGGGCTTTCTATCTACAGTACAGTTCTTTACGAGAAGTATTTTACGTGGGCTTTCTATTTACAGTACAGTTCTTTACGAGAAGTATTTTACGTGGGCTTTCGAACTAAACTGTTTTTATGTGGGCTTTCCTATCCTACATATAATTGTGGGCTATATGTTTAAAGTACAGTTTGTATGAAAAGTGCTATTGTGAAATGATATTACGTGAGCCTTATATGATATGCTTTGAGTTATTTATGTTCCCAGTATGTTTTGAAGTATGAATGCTTCCAGTTATTTACATTCTCAGTTTAAGTGTATACTTTCAGTTATTTAAGTTCTCAGTATGTTTTTGTCTAAGTTATCAGTATGTTCTGTCTTGCCAAGTTTTGTTTTGAACTTTGCCTATCTGTTTGTCTAGCAAGGGCGACGTCCCTACTAGACCAGGAGTTCGTGAATTTCGGTTCACCAGGAATTAGTGAATGCGGGTTTATAAGTGGGACGAGCCCATACATTCCGATTCACCAGGAGTTAGTTCAGATATGACATTAGTTCCAGGAAAAATAGACTACAATCAAAGATTTTACTTAGAAAATGCTTTTAGTGTCCTCGGGCCTTTTAAGATAAAAACCCCGAGCTCACTCAGTATTGGCTTGACAAAACCAGTTTTCTTTTCAGTAAAATATATTTCGGCACGTGTCCACTGAGTACACCAAGTACTCAGCCCTGCATATGTTTTAAAAATGTGCAGGTTGAGCAGTGATGACGGCGGGCGGTGTTGAGCATAGACAAATGAAGATCCTTCAATAGAATAGTACTTGGATGCGTCGTGTCTCCATACACGATGTCATCTGCTCTTGATTCTTCCGCTGCAAATTAAAAGTCGAGTTTACATTCTCTGTATTATGCACTCTGATATTTATATTATTCCAAGTTATTTCAGTTCAAGTTCAGTTGTGCCACCGTTTTCCCCCTTTCTTCCCCGCTTCTTTCATCTTCCCCTAGTCGCGATCAACCGAGCTCTCTATCCTTAGAAAGTGCGGTTGTGACAAGTTCCTTGGGTCAAATGAACCCCAATTAAAGAAAAATGAGATTTAATAATGAAAAATATATAAAAGAAAGAAGTGTTATCTATCAATATAATTTCAATGAATTATAATCAATTTTGATAAGAATAAATTTATTCTTCTTATTTTACCTATCAACTTAATTTCAAAATATTATAACCATTTTGATACGAATAAATATATATTGCTCTTATTTTAATTTGGTACACGTAAAATGAAAGGGTAATATTCCTACGAGTCGCGACAAATAACATAAAAGTACACTTTATATGTTTTAAAACCATTCTGTACCATGACGCTATACGCGACAACTTCATTCCATACCATAATGATACACACGACAACCGATTCGAATAATCCTTCGATCACATGATCAAATTGACCTCAATTAGTCTTAAGATAACTTTATTAGTATAATTTATGAAAATGAACTACAATTCATATAAATTTTCCCTAGCTATTACAATAAATTTATCTCAAATTAGCCTAATTAAAAATTGGCCGATAGCAATATTTAAAGAGATAGCAATATATATCCCTAGTTTTTATGTTTTCTTTACCACCAAAAGATAATGTTGTTGGCTCATAATCATAAGTCAAACAGTGAGCCCATTGCTTTCTTTGCGGTTTCTCATCACTCCCTTAGTCGCCCTCTGCCTATATATATCGTACTACAACATGTATATTCATAACACAAGAAAATCAACAACAAGCTTGCTAGTTAGAAATTAAATATGGGTGATAGTGATGAGAGTGTTTTTTGGAGTGATAGTGAAGCCTATTTTCCAACTCATGATTTTCAAACTGCAAATCATGATGGCTTCTCTGGAGAAGATTCCGGTGGCTTGAAGAGTATTTCACTCTCTACATACTATGAGAACAATCACCAGGTTCTTCCTTCATCATCATCTTCATTTTTGGTTCTATTCATTTTTAGATGAAATAAGATATCACCAAAAAAAAAACCTCATTTTTTATACTTATTTTTGTGCATTTGTTTTAGCGCGCGCCGCCATCTTTGGTTCGCACGCACAACATTGTGCAATACTTGCAAACCACATTTGAAAAAAAATAGATATGAGATTATGTCTTTTCCCAACCATACAATCCTTTTTTCCCTTTTTTTTTTTAACTTTATACAATACTTGCAAAAGTTAATGGTCGAGTATGATTCCACACCAGATGAAATATGTCGATCACGTGTGTTTTAATTTTTTCGGGCTTAAAATATTACAAAAAATAAAAACAAGATTGTTAGCCAATGTGTATAATATCAATAGCCTTTTTGGATTTGTAGGAAGGAAGTGCAGAGAGTTCATCCCAATCAAGCCCTCTTGGGCTGACCCTGAGTAAAACTCCATCATTCCTAAATCTGGTGCAGATGAGTTTGAACAGAGGGAAGCATCCCGTTCTCGGTAAGGATATGCCGAGAAGAAGAGTGGAGGAATATGCATCTCCGGACGTGACTAAGAATGAAGGCGACGTCACCGCCAAATTTTACTACGCGAAGCGCAAAATGGTGTGGGAGGTGCTTCATGGAGCTCTCAAGAGAAAGCTCGAAATATCGTGGTCTGATATCTCTGCCATAAGGATTTCCCTACCCGAAGGTCTCCCCGGCATTCTCGAAATCGAGGTTTTCTTCTCTCTCTTAAACTCATTTTTATTATTTCCTTTTTACTTTGTGCAAGAGATGAGATAAAACTGGTTGTTTTTTTGTGAAGCTGAACCAGCTCCCGATGTTCTTCCACGAAATCAACCCTCAACCAATAAAGCACACCCTTTGGCAGAAGTCCGATGATTTCACAGAAGGCCAAGCTCCCAATTGGAGGTAAAATACAAACTAATTCTTACAAATCACGAACATTTTATGCACTTGTAAATGTACATGTAATGAACTGCCCTCTTAGAGTGAATACATTATGCATATAATGTTCATTATAAGGGATAGTCCGTTACATGTTTATTATCAGTTTATACAACATTTATTACATGTGCAAAAATGTTCATTACATAAAATGTGCATAAAATGTTCGCGAGTGATTCCTCTGCTCTAACACTAATGATTCCTCTACTCTAACACTAATGGATATCATACATCACTCTTGCTTTCTCAGGATACACTCTCTGATGTTCTCACCAGGTGTGCTGGACAAACACTGCGAGAAACTTCTGCAATCCGATGTGCGCCTGTGTGCATTGGCCAAGATGCTGTTCCCAAGCCACGCCTCTCCATTTTTCAATCCGGACATGTTCGTGCCCTTCTCGCTCGACTTCAACAGCTACCCGTATCCTCCACTACCAACAATGGACGTGGGGACACCATCTTGGGCTGGTTATTATCCAAATGGAGGGATGATTGACTTTGGGGTGGCTGCAGCACCCTCCAACAATGGATTAGGGTTGGGGTTTGGTGCACAGCCTCAATACAATGTGAATGCGTATGAGTGCTCAGAGGATGATGCCCCCTCAACCTCAGCTCTACCCTGACCCGAGCCTCAACATGATGGATGTTCAAACTCTCCTAATGGGGCAGCACCATTTCGCCGATAACTCTCTGCCTCCCTTTCCCGGTGAAACTTCCGCCTCCCCCAATTTTTACATACCGCCATGGGAGTGAGAGTGATACAAATATCTGCGTTTGGTAGGACTATTGTATGTGCTGATTTGTATACACTTTGGAGGGTGGGACAATGTGCCTCGATGACAGCCGGAGAGGGCACAAGGAATGAGGAAGAGCCGGAGTTAGATGCAGAGGAATAAGTGACGGCCGATGCAAGCAGGCCGGTGGAGGAGCAAGACAAGGCGGATCTGCCGGGCACTAGGAAGCTGAGGCCGCGGAAGAATATCAAACCACCCGAGATATATCAGGATTACAGCGGAAAGTAGAAGTAGCAAGTTATTTTAGTACTTATTTCCATGTTTAGTTATTTCAGTATTTTTGGACTATTTTATTTTCCTTGTTGAGTCGGGCCAAACTATAAGCTCCATTTGTTTTTTCTTTTTGTTTGTTCTTTACAGAATGTCTAGGTTACGTCGAACCAACCCTAGGGTCCTTAATCTATAAATAGGGCTATTTCATTAACACATGTTTTTATGAATGAAATATTTTGCCCAACTATATCGTGCAAATCCAGTAATTCTCAACACACCACTGCCGACGGGAAAGCGGGCGCCAGCAACCCTCGTCACACTTCCACCAACCATGAAACTGTCCATTAATAATTTTATCTCTTTGGCAATGATATTTGCATACCATGAATAATAAAGTGTTCATGAGCCGACATTGGTTTCCAATTTCAGAGTTGATGACCAATATAAGAAATGAGAATCAAATCAGCTATCTCTAACTAACAATCTAGAAGAAGATTTCACTCTCTTCATGCTCTGAGAACAATTCGTCTTCTTCTTCTTTCTCGTGTCCATTCATTTTTACTTGAAAAAAAAACTCATTTTTTTACTTGATTTCGTGCATTTGTTTTAGCGCGCGTCGCCATTTTTGGCTAACACTGTGCAATATTGTGTAATATTTGCAAACGACATTCGAAAAATAAAAAGAATAATGTCTTTTCCCAACCATACATTCCTATTATTCCTTTTTTTCACTTTATACTTTAACACTTGCAAAAGTTAATGGTCCGCGTTCAATGCTACACCTGATAAAAGATATCAATCACGTTTGTTTTAATTTTTGTCAGGCTTATAATAGTACAAGAAATAAAAACAAGATTATAAGCCAAAGTGTATTATTTTAATTGAAATTTATGATTTGTAGGAAGGAAGGGTAGAGAGTTCATCCCAGTCAAGCCGTCTTGGGCTGACCTTGAGTAAAACATCATCATTCCTAAATATGGTGGTGAGTTTGAAAAAAGGGAAACTTCTCGTTTCAAGTTAGGATATGCCGAGAAGAAGAGTGGAGGAATATGTATCTCCGGTGAAATTAAAGGCCTCCAATTTCCAGGCAATGCACCTCCAGATTAGAAGTGCATTGCTTGCAATGTTAGAAATTAACTAATGATGATATTAGTCAAAGGGTGAGTTACTTTTTCTTGGATGAGGTCACACAAATATTTCTGTCTTTTATACTCTTTCTTTAAAGAAGATTAATACATGTTATCATTCATTTACTCCACATTGCATTGTACAAATTCAACAAGCAAATATTGTTGTCTTTAACTTAAAATTCTCTCACGTCCTAACTAACAATCTAGAAGAGAATTTCAGTCTCTTGAGAACAACCACCATCAACCACCAGGTTCTATCTTCTTCATCTTCTTCTTTATTCTCTCCATTCATTTTTACTTGAAAAAAAAAAACTAATTTTTTACTTTTTTTGGTGCATTTGTTTTAGTGCATTTTTGTCTCGCACTGCGCAATCTTGTGCAATACTTGATCAAATATATCGATCACGCTTGTTTTAATTTTTGTCGGGCTTATAATAGTACAAGAAATATAAACAATATTATTAGCCAAAGTGTATAATTTTAATTGCCTTTTATGATTTGTAGGAAGGAAGTGCAGAGAGTTCAACCCAGTCAAGCCGTCTTGGGTTGACCCTGAGTAAAACCTCCATCATTCCTAAATATAGTGATGAGTTTGAAAAAGGTAAGCGTCCTAGTTAAGGTAAGGATATGTCGAGAAGAAGAGTGGAGGAATATGTATCTCCGGAGAAATTAAAGGCTTCCAATTTCCCGGCAATGCACTTCCAGATTAGAGGTGCATTGCTGAGAATGTTAGAAATTAATTAATGATTATATTAGTCAAAGGCAGAGTAACTTTTTCTTGAATGAGGCCACAAAAATATTTCGTTATTTTATACTCTTTCATTAAAGAAAATTAATACGTGTTATCATTCATTTACTCCACATTGCATTGTAAAAATTCAATAAACCAATATTGTTGTCTTTGACTTAAAAATCTCTCACATTCTAACTAACAATCTAGAAGAGAATTTCAGTCTCTTGAGAACAACCACCAGGTTCTATCTTCTTCATCTTCTTCTTTATTCTCTCCATTCATTTTTACTTGAAAAAAAAACTAATTTTTTACTTGTTTTTGGTGCATTTGTTTTAGTGCATTTTTGTCTCGCACTGCGCAATCTTGTGCAATACTTGATCTAATATATCGATCACGCTTGTTTTAATTTTTGTTGGGCTTATAAAAGTACAAGAAATATAAACAATATTATTAGCCAAAGTGTATAATTTTTGTAATACCCGCTTCTTTCATTATCCTTTTCGTTGATGTTTAATGTCGAACTAAAGAATCTTCGCTCTATTGCTTCGTTGTGTTAAATAAGAACTCATTACTTACTAATGCTTAGTGTTGATAGTTCGCAAAACAAAAACCTTGAAGTGAAAATCAAATGAACTAAACAATTGGAATTTACATTGTAGAATGTCAGGAATTTTCGAATAGCAATTCTTACTCAATAAACGAACAACTAATCTTCAAAATACTACAATACTTAGAACAAGGCTTCCAATAAAGGAAACAAAGAAAGGGAAAGATAAATGTGTATGGAACAAATGGCATCGGGTCTCTTTTTCCGGGCCGAAAGTTGCGGCCGTTTTCCGATCAGCCGTTGGGCCGGGGTATCAAGCTGTCCCGGACAGCAGCTTGGCAACCAAGTTTTTCTCGACCTGCAAGGTAGAGATCAGTTTTTGTCCACTAAGGATCAAAAGAAAACAAAAGGGGCTCTTACCATAGGGATGGAGACAACTTTTCTTTAGTTATAGATGACCAAAGAATCACCATAAGAGGCAAGTCAGCCCTGCAGCTCCTTTGGCACAACAGCCACCTGCTTCTCTGCACAATCAAACAATTCCAATTACTAACTAGTACTAGGTACCCATAAAATACCAAGTTGCAGCCATAAAGGAGAGGCAATGTGATCTCTAAAAGTGAGATTTGCTGCAGCATAACAACAAATGGTACAACAACCATTTAAGGCCTCACGGGTACACCACACTTCGCCTATAAATAACTCCACACCACATTCGAACTCCCTTTCTCATACACTTTGAATTTTCAGCCACAATGGCAAGTTTGAGAGTGAGGGCTTGGAGTAGAGTTTCTGCAGAGTTCTTGCAGACAACTCCCACACCCATAGGAGCTTCAAAGAGAGAGTAAACTTTGAGAATTTTGGAAACTAGAGATTCAAGCTACAAGTTCGAGAGGTAACCCCCTCAACAAATCCCTCTTGCATCATTGTAGAACAACATGGTTTAGCCAAGAACTTAGAGAACATAGAGCTCCATAGATTCCCACAACATTAGCATGTACAAGACTTCATCTCAAAACATAAGCTACTGCCAAACAAATTAAAAGAAGTTGTATAAAGAACTTAGCTTTAGGCTGTCCGGCGACGAAGCGATTGCCGACGCAGCAGAGGCGAGGCGGGGCGGTCAGCGGCTTCACTCGCCGAGGCTGACGACGTAGGCGCGATGACGAACCTGAGTTCCACGATCTAGGCGCCTTTCCCCTCGATTGGTGACTTCGCCGCTGGAGCAACAGCGAAAGGCGGCCGCCGGGGACGACTGCTCACCAAGGGCAACGCCGTGGGAGAGAGGCGACGCCTCCTCTCCACCAATTAATTCGCGGAGGAGAAAGGGATCACGGTGGGCGTTGATTCACCGGAGACGACGGAGGAAAGAGAGAGGCGTGAGGAGAAAGTATACGCCATCGGATTTCGGCGATCGATTGAAACGGCGAAGAACCGTGAGGAAAAGATGGAGGCGCCGCTGCTTCGCTTCATTTCTAGATTAGGGATTTTAATTGGAAAGGGAATTTGGGGGAAATGACGATGGAGAAGGAAGTAGCATAATTGGACACTTTTTTTTTCTTTATTGGGCCACCTTATTTATTTTAGTTGGGCTTTAGTAATTATTTGAAGTGGTGGCTGACTTAATTAGTTAGATGGACTCAATGGAATTAGTGGTGAAATGGTCCTAAATGTTTTAAAGGAGAATGGAGCATGGACCAATTTTAATTGAGAAGTTGGGCTGAGATTAAATATTTGAGCCGAGAATTATTTATGTGAGCTTGGAATTAATTTAAGGAATTTGAGCTTGAACCTTAATTAATTAATTCCCAAATAAATTTATCGAGTTTTCAAAGATGGAAACATATTAAAGTAAGGCGCGAAGGACCGACCGGCAGGCGACTCACCTTAAGAAAAATTCAATGAAAGATTTAAATGTGAATTTTCCAAGAATCCATACTTTATTAAATGTGAATTTTCCAAGAATCCATACTTTATTAAATGCTCAAGTATTTGTTTTCAAGAAAATAGAAGTTCTCCGGACTTAGCAAAGTGAATAATTAAGTTTTACAGAGTAGTGAAGCCGAGGTAGAACTAAGAAAATCATGTAAGACAAGACTAAGGACATAGGTGCTATACCATAGGGTACATGCATTCCTTCCAAGGAGAAATAGTTCAAGTACTAATTAGCGTGCTACGCTATTTATTTTTCAAAGGATAAATTGCTCAAGGGCAAGTGAGGTCCAAGCGAATAATCAAATTGAAGAATAAGCATATCAGGTGGGCATTCTTTCAAACGTGATTTCAGTATGAAAATGTGAATCTTTGCTCAAGTATGTTGTCATGCCATGTTTTGTTTTATGATTACCTATCTGCTTGGCTATGCCAATTCAAGTTAAATCGAATTCGGGTCCCAGTAGGGCCGCAAACCCTACTCGGACTAGTGTACACATAAGGGGACCGTGAGCTAACAAAAGGGGTTGGCCGGTCCAGTGACCGTCGTGGAATGTGGCCACATTCCCGGTTCACACAAGGTTCAGATATGGTATATCTATGTTATGTGATTGCGCAATCAAAGTCTTTTCAAAAGGAAAAGTATTTAGTGACACGGGTCCTTTAAGTAAAACCCCGTGATCACTCAACTGTGGCATTGACAATTAAAGATAGAACTATTTTGGCAATGTGCCCACTGAGTATATCAAGTACTCAGCCCTGCATGTTATTTTCAAATGTGCAGGTTGAACGTGTACGAGGAGGCGAAGGTGTTGGGACAAGACTTTTAAATAAGTAGTTAGGTAACCCAAAGTAGCATGTCTTCATACGTGCTATTTTGTCTTGGACTCTTCCGCTGCAAATCTAGAATTATGTGCTAGAAAGCTATGAACTTAGTCTTGATACTCTGAACACGTTTTGACTATGAACCCATATGCCTTTGATACTATTGATTTAAGTGATTTCATCCTTTTATTGTTGTCCCTTGATTATTGAGAATTTTTAGTCGCGAAATAGCTACGCTCACTAGCACTAGGGAGTTGTGGTCGTGACAGAGTGGTATCAGAGCACCGTTCTTTCGCTCTGGACCCAAGAACCTTCTTTTCAAGCCTTAGTCGAGAATGATAGTACTAGACTAGGATAGTACTAAAATGGAAAGCTTAAAAGGACCCAACACCTCGACTCGTCACGTTCAACTGCAGCAATGAGGTAAGAAAGAAGTTTTTACCAGAAAAATTTTCAGTTATTCATGAAAGAACTTGAAAAAAAAAAAAAAATGATGATTTCTTTTTGAAGATATTGTGAAAATATTCAGGGTTTTCAAGGAAAAGCATGTAAATTCCATTTTTCCTATGAATCATGGAATTTCAAGTTTAAATTGTTAAGCATAAGGATGTCTTTGAGACAAATGCTAAAGTATTATCAGTTACACATGCTCGATTATGTGAAGTATGATGATAGATTAAGGAACTTTTTAGGAAGTTACGGAATGACTAACGCATGCGAACATAGAATGCCTAAGAAGTACGTTAGACTAAACGCTCTTGAACAGAGTTGTAAGTTGATGACTTCCTTACCGCTTTTCTAAGCGATAAAATGAACGAGTATATGCAAGTTAGGGCAAACCCCTAATTTTGTTTTAAGAATGAGGAAATATAGATGAATGTGTCTAAAAGTGGACCCCACACCTTTTCCTCTACCCTATCTCTTGACGAGACCACGATCCATGATGTTGTAATTGGAACAATTCCAAATGTACAAGAATGAACCTAACAATTTATAAATAACCCATCTATTCTTAGATGGTAACGATCAGACGAGATACGAGGAACTACCTACGGCACATGGGCGTCTGTTGAACGTTTTAAACGATGGGAACAACATGAAGTTCCCTTTGTCTTCATGAACTCAATCATAATCAAAATGAGCGTACCCTTGATCCAGTAAAGGAGGTGTATCCTTACACGAAAAGATATCGTACTTACGATCAAATTAAGTGATCCAGTCTTGCGTAGCAAGTCAAGGAGGCTACGTGATCTAGAAACAATGCTTATAGCACGCTGTGAAGCACGATGGAGAGTGCAATGTTTTACGAGAATGAACGTCCTGACTTATCGAGATCATTATGAAAATATGACCTTCAACGACAGCTATTAGTTGTAACACCAGGAATCCTAGCTTGGAATCTATGGTTTCCTAGAACGCTCTGATCATGTTCAAGCTCCGAAAGAACAAACAAGAAAGTGTCACATAAGTGGAACATATGATTATGATCAACAGTACTTACTTGGATTCCCATCGATTTCTTTCTATGAACCTCCTTAATGAAAATGCCCTCGTCTACTTTAGACCTTAGATTGACTTGGATTTATGCAACTAATGCCTCATTTTTTTTTTTTCTCCTACGAAAGTTGTGACTCTCTTTCAATTTGTTGGCTATAGTAGTTGAGCTCATTGTTCAGAAAATGTAAGGTGTTGAGTTCATAAGCTCCGGTCATAAACCTTCGACTCTAAAGTTGCTTACGGCCATGCCCTCCAGAATAATCTCATTTTGAACATCCTGAACAAGGGTGTCCTGCCGTCTTTTTAAGACTTTCACGTTTTTGCAAGTAATAAGTCACTATCATTTTATTTATTTATTTTTTACGAAAATGGTGACTTACTTTCAAATCTTAAATTCGAAAGACTTATATGTTCTCAAGCATCTTTGTTGTTTGTTGTCCCCCGTATGACCCACCATTGATAAAATCAATATCCCAGATTCTTTAACTCTCACGGTATAACTTCACCCTTAAGTTGCTGATTTTTTTTTTTCAGACATTTCTTCTCAGAGAAGGGCACAATAAGTGGAACTTTTATTCACCTCCTTATTTGGCAACCATATTGTGACTATTTCGTTCTTATATGAGTGAATTTTTCTTGTCCAGTTCCACTACATGCATTGTTTCTAGCTCAAGATTTCTTTCTTAAACACTAAGTTAAGGCTAATGTATTGCATTTTCCTTGATGGTAGTTGACTTTTCTAAAAATATTTCTTTCACTTTGGTCGCTACCTGTGAATCCATTGATGTATTTCCATGATTTCCACATTATAATGTTGGTGAACCATGATCAACGTTAATCCATGGCAATTGTTTACATTTCTAAACCCTCTTGCGACTAATCATCTGAGGTCTTGACATGTTGAAACCATCATCCTTGATGTCCGGATCTAGTCAAGTTGAGCGGACAATTGAACTATCTTGTTTGACAACCTACTATGGAAATTGAGAGTTAATAAAGTATCATCTTATTCTCATGACCTACCCCATGTTCTTTCAAGCTCCCATCAGAAG
Organism: Salvia hispanica; assembly: GCF_029641045.1. Taxonomy (NCBI): domain Eukaryota; kingdom Viridiplantae; phylum Streptophyta; class Magnoliopsida; order Lamiales; family Lamiaceae; genus Salvia; species Salvia hispanica. Next base: position 49,478,440 of record NC_142692.1, on the reverse strand, counting down.
TGAGTTTTCAAATTCGATGGGTTTATCTGAAACCATTGGGACCGCCTAGTTCTTTGAATTGACACGATGAGTTCAATTGAACCCAGTTCTTTCTTTAAAAAAAAAAATCAATTGTTGCAAATTGATGATGAAAATTCACAACAGTCGAACAAGAGATGTTATTCTTATCCCTTTGGATATTCTATAGTCCTTTCAATAAAAGAAATTTGCAGTCATGCTTCTTCTAGGTGACATCAGTACCTATCCAAGTTAAGACTGTTTGATTAATCATCGAGTTCTTAGTACAAGGCAATCACGAAGGGCATAGTTGTTTGGACTTTTCGCACTTGTGTGCCGCCGGTCACGAGCTGCTATGGGATGGATCGTTACGCTATATGCATAGAATATAGGCCACAAAAAGAGAAATGTAAAGGAATCTTATATACGTACAGACCTAATGACTTTTCGTTGCACAAGACTTATTTATCTAAGTGATTAATCGTTTGGGGCACAAATAACAAAGTGAACTAGGAGAGCCACGAGGAATGGAGATCAAGATCATCGTTAGGTAACGAAATTTAGTGAAAATATGAACACTCTCACAGATTACGTTTTAATGAACGGATGTCTTCGACAAGAGGAAAACCGATCCCAATAAAAAGGTTGAGTACCGACCTAAGACCCCTCCCTGCGCCAAGTGGTCAAGGAACCACCGTGGAGAGTGCAGAGTTAGGACACATAGATGCCTTAATTGTGGCAGAAGCGGACATTTCTCCAGGGAATGCCGAACAAGAATACTAGGACAGGAGGGCGGCAGGACTATCAAGGGTAGCGTTCGTAGCTGCGGGCACTTCAAGCTGAGCCGAGAAGAAAGGCAGTCCCAGTCTCACCCCCCAGCACCATATCACCAGCGGCAGCTACGCCAAAGGTTTCCCACTCAGGCTATAATTACTGCACCGAGGCAGAAGCAGCCTAAGATTGAGTAGGGAACCAAGAGCAATTTAGCAAGTATGGGAACTCTCCTCGACATACCTATTGCCATTCTTTCATGTCAGCACCTTGCGTGGATACTTTAGAACTGCCTATTGATGAAATCAAACATAAGATGAGGGTGTCCTCACCCGTAGGAGGCCTTAAAGATACCTCACGAACTTGCTCGAACGTAGAATTCACTATGGGAAACCTTAAGTTAGTGGCTCACAATTTACATGTAACGTTGATGTGGAACGTCGACATCATATTGGGAATGGATTGGTTAGCCGAGAACTACGCTACCATTCTTTGTAAGGAAAGGCAGATCTCTGTGCAATACCCAGGGAAAGAACCCACAATCTTTCACGGAATATCCGTGAGGCGACGAAAGTCCATAGATTCTGCGCTACAAGCGGCCACTATGATAAGGAAAGGATGCTCTGCATACCTCGTTTATCTGAATGGAGAAGAGAAAGAGGACCGTAAGATTGAGGATGTAGAAGTGGTACGAGAATTCCCAGATGTCTTTTCGGACGCACTACCAGGATTGCCGCCAGACAGGCAATTAGAATTCACAATCGATCTCGAACCAGGATCGGCCTCGGTATCGAAGGCACCATACAGAATGGCGCCTAAAGAGTTAGAAGAACTCAAGATACAGCTACAGGAATTACTAGACCTCGGTTTCATCCGACCCAGTGTGTCACCATGGGGCGCACCAGTGCTCTTCGTGAAGAAGAAGGACGGAACACTGAGAATGTGTATCGACTACCGAGAGTTGAACAAGCTGACGCTCAAGAACAAGTATCCTCTACCAAGGATTGATGACCTTTTGACCAACTTCGAGGGGCGGGTGTATTCTCGAAGATGGACTTGAGATCAGGCTATTACCAACTGAAAGTCCGACATGATGATGTACCCAAGACGGCGTTCCGCACTAGATGCGGCCATTACGAATTCACTGTAATGCCTTTTGGACTTACAAATGCCCTGGCAGTGTTCATGGACTTAATGAACCGCGTGTTCCATCCATACTTGGACAAGTTCGTCCTAGTCCTTATAGATGATGTACTAATCTATTCGAAGAACGAGAAGGAACACGAGAAACGTCTGAGAACCACCTTAGAGACGTTGAGAGCCGAGAAACTCTATGCTAAGTTTGGAAAATGTGAGTTCTGGCTTAACAAGGTGAACTTCCTTGGACACATAGTAACGGCAGAAAGGACCCGAGTGGACCCTGCAAAGGTGGAAACAGTACAACGTTGACAGTCACCAACAACGCCTAATGAGATTCGAAGTTCTTAGGTTTGGCTGGATATTATCGAAGGTTTATTGAAGGATTTTCTAAAATAGCCAGACTACTGACTCAACAGCTCAAGAAAGGAGCTAAGGTCAATTGGACGCCGGAGTGCGAAGCAAGCTTCCAACTATTAAAAGAAAAGTTGACCACCGCACCAGTCCTAGCAGTGCCAGCACCAGGAGCAGGCTATGTGGTGTACACCGATGCATCAAAGATTGGACTTGGATGCGTACTGATGCAGAATGGCAAGGTGATTGCGTACGCGTCACGCCAACTCAGGCCACACGAGCTAAATTACCCCACTCATGACTTGGAACTAGCAGCAGTGGTACATGCCTTGAAGATTTGGAGACATCACCTCTACGGAGTTCGATGTGAGATCTTCACGGACCACAAGGGCCTTAAGTACTTCGAGCAGAAGGATTTAAACATGCGACAACGCAGATGGCTCGAATTAGTCAAGAATTATGACTGTGGTATAAATTACCACCCAGGCAAGGCCAATGTAGTGGCGGATGCCTTGAGCAGGAAGACTATGCCCCAAGTGGCCACCTTCCTCACACAGAATGAGGAGCTCATACGGGAATTTGCTAAGATGCGACTGGAGGTAGTAAGAGCACCAGAGATGGTGGAAAGTAGGATCGCCACTTTAGTGATTGAACCAAACTTAAGGGCCAGAATTGTTGAGGCTCAAAGGAGTGATGAAACATTAGAGAAAGTTCGTCTTAAAGTGAGGTCGGGAAAAGAGGTGAGTTATCATGAAGAAGCGGATGACGCCCTCACTTTTGAAGGGAGATTATGTGTAACCGATGACGAGGTTCTCAGAAATGAGATCATGAGCGAAGCGCATGAGACACCCTACACCGCCCACCCAGGAAGTACGAAAATGTATCAAGATATGAAGAAGCAGTTTCGGTGGGATGGCATGAAGAGGGGCATAGCGTCGTTTGTAGAAAGGTGCCTAGCATGTCAACAAGTGAAGGCTCTACATCAACGACCCTATGGGAAATTGCAACCCCTAGAAATCCCCGAGTGGAAATGGGAACACATTGCTATGGACTTCATGACAGGGTTGCCAAGGTCACAAAAGCGCGCACTTCGTGACAGGATTGCTATTTGGGTGATTATAGATCGCCTCACCAAAAGCGCGCACTTTGTACCAGTTCGTATCACTTACGGATCGGACAAGCTAGCCCAGATCTACGTGCAAGAGATCATACGATTACATGGAATACCGGTGACGATCACATCAGACAGGGATCCGAAATTTACTTCTAGATTTTGGATAAGCCTACAGCAAGAACTAGGCACCAGGTTGAATTTCAGTACAGCATTTCATCCGCAGACTGATGGGCAGTCTGAGAGAACAATCCAGACCTTGGAAGACATGTTAAGAGCCGTAGTGCTCGACCGAGGAGGAAAATGGGAGCCAGTGCTGCCACTTATAGAGTTTGCTTACAATAACAGTTATCAGGCGACTATAAACATGGCCCCATACGAAGCACTGTATGGGAAGAAGTGTAGATCACCGCTTTATTGGGATGAGGTCGGTGAGAGAAAGACGCTGGGACCGGATTCAGTAGAGGAGGTGATAGAGGTCGTCCGCCAGATCCGGGAAAGAATCAAGGAAGCTCAAGATAGGCAAAAGTTTTACGCAGATGCTCGCCGAACCGATCTGCAGTTCAAGGCGGGAGACAAAGTTTTTCTAAAAGTATATCCGTCTAAAGGGATTACAAGATTCGGCGTCAAGGGCAAGCTAAGACCACGTTTCATCGGACCCTAGGAAATTTTAGAAGAAGTGGGTCCTGTGGCGTACAGATTGGCACTCCCACCGAGTTTCGGGAACGTGCACAATGTTTTTCACGTGTCTCAATTGAGGAAATATGTGTTCGACCCAAAACATATAATCCACCAAGAGGAGATGGTTTTGGAACCAGACTTAAGCTATGAAGAGAAGCCAGAGGCAATCTTGGATAGGAAGGTCAAGGAATTGAGGAATAAATCTATTGTAACAGTGAAAGTTTTATGGAAGCATCATGGACACGAGGAAGCTACGTGGGAATTGGAAGACAAGATGAAAGAAAAGTACCCAGAGCTCTTTGAGTAACTTAAGCGAAATTTCGGGACGAAATTTTCGTTAAGGAGGGTAGAATGTAATACCCGCTTCTTTCATTATCCTTTTCGTTGATGTTTAATGTCGAACTAAAGAATCTTCGCTCTATTGCTTCGTTGTGTTAAATAAGAACTCATTACTTACTAATGCTTAGTGTTGATAGTTCGCAAAACAAAAACCTTGAAGTGAAAATCAAATGAACTAAACAATTGGAATTTACATTGTAGAATGTCAGGAATTTTCGAATAGCAATTCTTACTCAATAAACGAACAACTAATCTTCAAAATACTACAATACTTAGAACAAGGCTTCCAATAAAGGAAACAAAGAAAGGGAAAGATAAATGTGTATGGAACAAATGGCATCGGGTCTCTTTTTCCGGGCCGAAAGTTGCGGCCGTTTTCCGATCAGCCGTTGGGCCGGGGTATCAAGCTGTCCCGGACAGCAGCTTGGCAACCAAGTTTTTCTCGACCTGCAAGGTAGAGATCAGTTTTTGTCCACTAAGGATCAAAAGAAAACAAAAGGGGCTCTTACCATAGGGATGGAGACAACTTTTCTTTAGTTATAGATGACCAAAGAATCACCATAAGAGGCAAGTCAGCCCTGCAGCTCCTTTGGCACAACAGCCACCTGCTTCTCTGCACAATCAAACAATTCCAATTACTAACTAGTACTAGGTACCCATAAAATACCAAGTTGCAGCCATAAAGGAGAGGCAATGTGATCTCTAAAAGTGAGATTTGCTGCAGCATAACAACAAATGGTACAACAACCATTTAAGGCCTCACGGGTACACCACACTTCGCCTATAAATAACTCCACACCACATTCGAACTCCCTTTCTCATACACTTTGAATTTTCAGCCACAATGGCAAGTTTGAGAGTGAGGGCTTGGAGTAGAGTTTCTGCAGAGTTCTTGCAGACAACTCCCACACCCATAGGAGCTTCAAAGAGAGAGTAAACTTTGAGAATTTTGGAAACTAGAGATTCAAGCTACAAGTTCGAGAGGTAACCCCCTCAACAAATCCCTCTTGCATCATTGTAGAACAACATGGTTTAGCCAAGAACTTAGAGAACATAGAGCTCCATAGATTCCCACAACATTAGCATGTACAAGACTTCATCTCAAAACATAAGCTACTGCCAAACAAATTAAAAGAAGTTGTATAAAGAACTTAGCTTTAGGCTGTCCGGCGACGAAGCGATTGCCGACGCAGCAGAGGCGAGGCGGGGCGGTCAGCGGCTTCACTCGCCGAGGCTGACGACGTAGGCGCGATGACGAACCTGAGTTCCACGATCTAGGCGCCTTTCCCCTCGATTGGTGACTTCGCCGCTGGAGCAACAGCGAAAGGCGGCCGCCGGGGACGACTGCTCACCAAGGGCAACGCCGTGGGAGAGAGGCGACGCCTCCTCTCCACCAATTAATTCGCGGAGGAGAAAGGGATCACGGTGGGCGTTGATTCACCGGAGACGACGGAGGAAAGAGAGAGGCGTGAGGAGAAAGTATACGCCATCGGATTTCGGCGATCGATTGAAACGGCGAAGAACCGTGAGGAAAAGATGGAGGCGCCGCTGCTTCGCTTCATTTCTAGATTAGGGATTTTAATTGGAAAGGGAATTTGGGGGAAATGACGATGGAGAAGGAAGTAGCATAATTGGACACTTTTTTTTTCTTTATTGGGCCACCTTATTTATTTTAGTTGGGCTTTAGTAATTATTTGAAGTGGTGGCTGACTTAATTAGTTAGATGGACTCAATGGAATTAGTGGTGAAATGGTCCTAAATGTTTTAAAGGAGAATGGAGCATGGACCAATTTTAATTGAGAAGTTGGGCTGAGATTAAATATTTGAGCCGAGAATTATTTATGTGAGCTTGGAATTAATTTAAGGAATTTGAGCTTGAACCTTAATTAATTAATTCCCAAATAAATTTATCGAGTTTTCAAAGATGGAAACATATTAAAGTAAGGCGCGAAGGACCGACCGGCAGGCGACTCACCTTAAGAAAAATTCAATGAAAGATTTAAATGTGAATTTTCCAAGAATCCATACTTTATTAAATGTGAATTTTCCAAGAATCCATACTTTATTAAATGCTCAAGTATTTGTTTTCAAGAAAATAGAAGTTCTCCGGACTTAGCAAAGTGAATAATTAAGTTTTACAGAGTAGTGAAGCCGAGGTAGAACTAAGAAAATCATGTAAGACAAGACTAAGGACATAGGTGCTATACCATAGGGTACATGCATTCCTTCCAAGGAGAAATAGTTCAAGTACTAATTAGCGTGCTACGCTATTTATTTTTCAAAGGATAAATTGCTCAAGGGCAAGTGAGGTCCAAGCGAATAATCAAATTGAAGAATAAGCATATCAGGTGGGCATTCTTTCAAACGTGATTTCAGTATGAAAATGTGAATCTTTGCTCAAGTATGTTGTCATGCCATGTTTTGTTTTATGATTACCTATCTGCTTGGCTATGCCAATTCAAGTTAAATCGAATTCGGGTCCCAGTAGGGCCGCAAACCCTACTCGGACTAGTGTACACATAAGGGGACCGTGAGCTAACAAAAGGGGTTGGCCGGTCCAGTGACCGTCGTGGAATGTGGCCACATTCCCGGTTCACACAAGGTTCAGATATGGTATATCTATGTTATGTGATTGCGCAATCAAAGTCTTTTCAAAAGGAAAAGTATTTAGTGACACGGGTCCTTTAAGTAAAACCCCGTGATCACTCAACTGTGGCATTGACAATTAAAGATAGAACTATTTTGGCAATGTGCCCACTGAGTATATCAAGTACTCAGCCCTGCATGTTATTTTCAAATGTGCAGGTTGAACGTGTACGAGGAGGCGAAGGTGTTGGGACAAGACTTTTAAATAAGTAGTTAGGTAACCCAAAGTAGCATGTCTTCATACGTGCTATTTTGTCTTGGACTCTTCCGCTGCAAATCTAGAATTATGTGCTAGAAAGCTATGAACTTAGTCTTGATACTCTGAACACGTTTTGACTATGAACCCATATGCCTTTGATACTATTGATTTAAGTGATTTCATCCTTTTATTGTTGTCCCTTGATTATTGAGAATTTTTAGTCGCGAAATAGCTACGCTCACTAGCACTAGGGAGTTGTGGTCGTGACAATTTTAATTGCCTTTTATGATTTGTAGGAAGGAAGTGCAGAGAGTTCATCCCAGTCAAGCCGTCTTAGGCTGACCCTGAGTAAAACTTCCATCATTCCTAAATATAGTGATGAGTTTAAAAAAGGTAAGCGTCCCATTTAAGGTAAGGGTATGCCGAGAAGAAGAGTGGAGGAATATGTATCTCCGGAGAAATTAAAGGCTTCCAATTTCCCGGCAATGCATCTCCAGATCAGAGGTGCATTGCTGAGAATGTTAGAAATTAATTAATGATTATATTAGTCAAAGGGAGAGTAACTTTTTCTTGAATGAGGCCACAAAAATATTTCGTTCTTCTATACTCTTTCATTAAAGAAAATTTATACGCGTTATCATTCATTTACTCCACATTGCATTGTACAAATTCAATAAACCAATATTGTTGTCTTTGACTTAAAAATCTCTCACATTCTAACTAACAATCTAGAAGAAGATTTCACTCTCTTCATGCTCTGAGAAAAATTCGTCATCATCTTCTTTCTCGTGTCCATTCATTTTTACATTTTTACTTGAAAAAAAAACTCAATTTTTTACTTGTTTTTGTGCATTTGTTTTAGCGCGCGTCGCCATTTTTGGCTAACACTGTGCAATATTGTGCTATATTTGCAAACGACATTCGAAAAATAAAAAAAATAATGTCTTTTCCCAACCATACGTTCCTATTATTCCTTTTTTTCCCTTTATACTTTATCACTTGCAAAAGTTAATGGTCCGCGTTCAATGCTACACCTGATAAAAGATATCGATCAGGTTTGTTTTAATTTTTGTCAGGCTTATAATAGTACAAGAAATAAAAACAAGATTATAAGCCAAAGTGTATAATTTTAATTGAAATTTATGATTTGTAGGAAGGAAGTGTAGAGAGTTCATCCCAGTCAAGCCGTCTTGGGCTGAACTTGAGTAAAACATCATCATTCCTAAATATGGTGGTGAGTTTGAATAATGGGAATCTTCTCGTTTCAAGTGCGGATATGCTGAGAAGAAGAGTGGAGGAATATGTATCTCCGGAGAAATTAAAGGCCTCCAATTTCCAGGCAATGCACCTCCAGATTAGAAGTGCATTGCTTGCAATATTAGAAATTAACTAATGATGATATTAGTCAAAGAGAGAGTTACTTTATCTCGAATGAGCTCACACAAATATTTCTGTCTTTTATACTCTTTCTTTAAAGAAAATTAATACATGTTATCATTCATTTACTCCACATTGCATTGTACAAATTCAACAAGCAAATATTGTTGTCTTTAACTTAAAATTCTCTCACGTCCTAACTAACAATCTAGAAGCGAATTTCAGTGTCTTGAGAACAACCACCATCAACCACCAGGTTCTATCTTCTTCATCTTCTTCTTTATTCTCTCCATTCATTTTTACTTGAAAAAAAAAACTAATTATTTACTTTTTTTGGTGCATTTGTTTTAGTGCATTTTTGTCTCGCACTGCGCAATCTTGTGCAATACTTGATCAAATATATCGATCACGCTTGATTTAATTTTGTCGGGCTTATAATAGTACAAGAAATATAAACAATATTATTAGCCAAAGTGTATAATTTTAATTGCCTTTTATGATTTGTAGGAAAGAAGTGCAGAGAGTTCATCCCAGTCAAGCCGTCTTGGGCTGACCCTAAGTAAAACCTCCATCATTCCTAAATATAGTGATGAGTTTGAAAAAGGTAAGCGTCCCATTTAAGGTAAGGATATGCTGAGAAGAAGAGTGGAGGAATATGTATCTCCGAAGAAATTAAAGGCTTCCAATTTCCCGGCAATGCACCTCCAGATCAGAGGTGCATTACTGAGAATGTTAGAAATTAATTAATGATTATATTAGTCAAAGGGAGATTAACTTTTTCTTGAATGAGGCCACACAAATATTTCGTTCTAATTAACTTTAAAAATCTCTCACATTCTAACTAACAATCTAGAAGAGAATTTCAGTCTCTTGAGAACAACCACCAGGTTCTATCTTCTTCATCTTCTTCTTTATTCTCTCCATTCATTTTTACTTGAAAAAAAAACAAATTTTTTACTTTTTTTTGGTGCATTTGTTTTAGTGCATTTTTGTCTCGCACTGCGCAATCTTGTGCAATACTTGATCAAATATATCGATCACGCTTGTTTTAATTTTTGTCGGGCTTATAATAGTACAAGAAATATAAACAATATTATTAGCCAAAGTGTATAATTTTAATTGCCTTTTATGATTTGTAGGAAGAAAGTGCAGAGAGTTCATCCCAGTCAAGCCATCTTAGGCTGACCCTGAGTAAAACTTCCATCATTCCTAAATATAGTGATGAGTTTAAAAAAGGTAAGCGTCCCATTTAAGGTAAAGGGTATGCCGAGAAGAAGAGTGGAGGAATATGTATCTCCGGAGAAATTAAAGGCTTCCAATTTCCCGGCAATGCATCTCCAGATCAGAGGTGCATTGCTGAGAATGTTAGAAATTAATTAATGATTATATTAGTCAAAGGGAGAGTAGGCCACAAAAATATTTCGTTCTTCTATACTCTTTCATTAAAGAAAATTTATACGCGTTATCATTCATTTACTCCACATTGCATTGTACAAATTCAATAAACCAATATTGTTGTCTTTGACTTAAAAATCTCTCACATTCTAACTAACAATCTAGAAGAAGATTTCACTCTCTTCATGCTCTGAGAAAAATTCGTCATCATCTTCTTTCTCGTGTCCATTCATTTTTACATTTTTACTTGAAAAAAAAACTCAATTTTTTACTTGTTTTTGTGCATTTGTTTTAGCGCGCGTCGCCATTTTTGGCTAACACTGTGCAATATTGTGCTATATTTGCAAACGACATTCGAAAAATAAAAAAAATAATGTCTTTTCCCAACCATACGTTCCTATTATTCCTTTTTTTCCCTTTATACTTTATCACTTGCAAAAGTTAATGGTCCGCGTTCAATGCTACACCTGATAAAAGATATCGATCAGGTTTGTTTTAATTTTTGTCAGGCTTATAATAGTACAAGAAATAAAAACAAGATTATAAGCCAAAGTGTATAATTTTAATTGAAATTTATGATTTGTAGGAAGGAAGTGTAGAGAGTTCATCCCAGTCAAGCCGTCTTGGGCTGAACTTGAGTAAAACATCATCATTCCTAAATATGGTGGTGAGTTTGAATAATGGGAATCTTCTCGTTTCAAGTGCGGATATGCTGAGAAGAAGAGTGGAGGAATATGTATCTCCGGAGAATTTAAAGGCCTCCAATTTCCAGGCAATGCACCTCCAGATTAGAAGTGCATTGCTTGCAATATTAGAAATTAACTAATGATGATATTAGTCAAAGAGAGAGTTACTTTATCTCGAATGAGCTCACACAAATATTTCTGTCTTTTATACTCTTTCTTTAAAGAAAATTAATACATGTTATCATTCATTTACTCCACATTGCATTGTACAAATTCAACAAGCAAATATTGTTGTCTTTAACTTAAAATTCTCTCACGTCCTAACTAACAATCTAGAAGCGAATTTCAGTGTCTTGAGAACAACCACCATCAACCACCAGGTTCTATCTTCTTCATCTTCTTCTTTATTCTCTCCATTCATTTTTACTTGAAAAAAAAAACTAATTATTTACTTTTTTTGGTGCATTTGTTTTAGTGCATTTTTGTCTCGCACTGCGCAATCTTGTGCAATACTTGATCAAATATATCGATCACGCTTGATTTAATTTTTGTCGGGCTTATAATAGTACAAAAAATATAAACAATATTATTAGCCAAAGTGTATAATTTTAATTGCCTTTTATGATTTGTAGGAAAGAAGTGCAGAGAGTTCATTCCAGTCAAGCCGTCTTGGGCTGACCCTAAGTAAAACCTCCATCATTCCTAAATATAGTGATGAGTTTGAAAAAGGTAAGCGTCCCATTTAAGGTAAGGATATGCCGAGAAGAAGAGTGGAGGAATATGTATCTCCGGAGAAATTAAAGGCTTCCAATTTCCCGGCAATGCACCTCCAGATCAGAGGTGCATTGCTGAGAATGTTAGAAATTAATTAATGATTATATTAGTCAAAGGGAGATTAACTTTTTCTTGAATGAGGCCACACAAATATTTCGTTCTAATTAACTTTAAAAATCTCTCACATTCTAACTAACAATCTAGAAGAGAATTTCAGTCTCTTGAGAACAACCACCAGGTTCTATCTTCTTCATCTTCTTCTTTATTCTCTCCATTCATTTTTACTTGAAAAAAAAACAAATTTTTTACTTTTTTTTGGTGCATTTGTTTTAGTGCATTTTTGTCTCGCACTGCGCAATCTTGTGCAATACTTGATCAAATATATCGATCACGCTTGTTTTAATTTTTGTCGGGCTTATAATAGTACAAGAAATATAAACAATATTATTAGCCAAAGTGTATAATTTTAATTGCCTTTTATGATTTGTAGGAAGAAAGTGCAGAGAGTTCATCCCAGTCAAGCCATCTTAGGCTGACCCTGAGTAAAACTTCCATCATTCCTAAATATAGTGATGAGTTTAAAAAAGGTAAGCGTCCCATTTAAGGTAAAGGGTATGCCGAGAAGAAGAGTGGAGGAATATGTATCTCCGGAGAAATTAAAGGCTTCCAATTTCCCGGCAATGCATCTCCAGATCAGAGGTGCATTGCTGAGAATGTTAGAAATTAATTAATGATTATATTAGTCAAAGGGAGAGTAAATTTTTCTTGAATGAGGCCACAAAAATATTTCGTTCTTCTATACTCTTTCATTAAAGAAAATTTATACGCGTTATCATTCATTTACTCCACATTGCATTGTACAAATTCAATAAACCAATATTGTTGTCTTTGACTTAAAAATCTCTCACATTCTAACTAACAATCTAGAAGAAGATTTCACTCTCTTCATGCTCTGAGAAAAATTCGTCATCATCTTCTTTCTCGTGTCCATTCATTTTTACATTTTTACTTGAAAAAAAAACTCAATTTTTTACTTGTTTTTGTGCATTTGATTTAGCGCGCGTCGCCATTTTTGGCTAACACTGTGCAATATTGTGCTATATTTGCAAACGACATTCGAAAAATAAAAAAAATAATGTCTTTTCCCAACCATACGTTCCTATTATTCCTTTTTTTCCCTTTATACTTTATCACTTGCAAAAGTTAATGGTCCGCGTTCAATGCTACACCTGATAAAAGAATCGATCAGGTTTGTTTTAATTTTTGTCAGGCTTATAATAGTACAAGAAATAAAAACAAGATTATAAGCCAAAGTGTATAATTTTAATTGAAATTTATGATTTGTAGGAAGGAAGTGTAGAGAGTTCATCCCAGTCAAGCCGTCTTGGGCTGAACTTGAGTAAAACATCATCATTCCTAAATATGGTGGTGAGTTTGAATAATGGGAATCTTCTCGTTTCAAGTGCGGATATGCTGAGAAGAAGAGTGGAGGAATATGTATCTCCGGAGAAATTAAAGGCCTCCAATTTCCAGGCAATGCACTTCCAGATTAGAAGTGCATTGCTTGCAATATTAGAAATTAACTAATGATGATATTAGTCAAAGAGAGAGTTACTTTATCTCGAATGAGCTCACACAAATATTTCTGTCTTTTATACTCTTTCTTTAAACAAAATTAATACATGTTATCATTCGTTTACTCCACATTGCATTTTACAAATTCAACAAGCAAATATTGTTGTCTTTAACTTAAAATTCTCTCACGTCCTAACTAACAATCTAGAAGCGAATTTCAGTGTCTTGAGAACAACCACCATCAACCACCAGGTTCTATCTTCTTCATCTTCTTCTTTATTCTCTCCATTCATTTTTACTTGAAAAAAAAAACTAATTATTTACTTTTTTTGGTACATTTGTTTTAGTGCATTTTTGTCTCGCACTGCGCAATCTTGTGCAATACTTGATCAAATATATCGATCACGCTTGATTTAATTTTTGTCGGGCTTATAATAGTACAAGAAATATAAACAATATTATTAGCCAAAGTGTATAATTTTAATTGCCTTTTATGATTTGTAGGAAGGAAGTGCAGAGAGTTCATCCCAGTCAAGCCGTCTTGGGCTGACCCTGAGTAAAACCTCCATCATTCCTAAATATAGTGATGAGTTTGTAAAAAGGTAAGCGTCCCATTTAAGGTAAGGATATGCCGAGAAGAAGAGTGGAGGAATATGTATCTCCGGAGAAATTAAAGGCTTCCAATTTCCCGGCAATGCACCTCCAGATCAGAGGTGCATTGCTGAGAATGTTAGAAATTAATTAATGATTATATTAGTCAAAGGGAGAGTAACTTTTTCTTGAATGAGGCCACACAAATATTTCGTTCTTTTATACACTTTCATTAAAGAATATTAATACGCGTTATCATTCATTTACTCCACATTGCATCGTACAAATTCAATAAACCAATATTGTTGTCTTTGACTTAAAAATCTCTCACATTCTAACTAACAATCTAGAAGAAGATTTCACTCTCTTCATGCTCTGAGAACAATTCGTCATCTTCTTCTTTCTCGTGTCCATACATTTTTACTTTAAAAAAAAACTCATTTTTTTACTTGTTTTCGTGCATTTGTTTTAGCGCGCGTCGCCATTTTTGGCTAACACTGTGCAATATTGTGCAATATTTGCAAACGACATTCGAAAAATAAAAAAAATAATGTCTTTTCCCAACCATACATTCCTATTATTCCTTTTTTTCCCTTTATACTTTAACACTTGCAAAAGTTAATGGTCCGCGTTCAATGCTACACCTGATAAAAGATATCGATCACGTTTGTTTTAATTTTTGTCAGGCTTATAATAGTACAAGAAATAAAAATAAGATTATAAGCCAAAGTGTATAATTTTAATTGAAATTTATGATTTGTAGGAAGGAGGTGTAGAGAGTTCATCCCAGTCAAGCCGTCTTAGTCTGACCTTGAGTAAAGCATCATCATTCCTTAATATGGTGGTGAGTTTGAAAAAAGGGATACTTCTCATTTCAAGTACGGATATGCCGAGAAGAAGAATGGAGGAATATGCATCTCCGGAGAAATTAAAGGCCTCCAATTTCCAGGAAATGCACCTCCAGATTAGAAGTGCATTGCTTGCAATGTTAGAAATTAACTAATGATGATATTAGTCTAAGGGAGAGTTACTTTTTCTTGAATGAGGTCACACAAATATTTCTGACTTTTATACTCTTTTCTTTAAAGAAAATTAATACATGTTATCATTCATTTACTCCACATTGCATTGTACAAATTCAACAAGCAAATATTGTTGTCTTTAACTTAAAATTCTCTCACGTCTTAACTAACAATCTAGAAGAGAATTTCAGTCTCTTGAGAACAACCACCAACAACCACCAGGTTCTATCTTCTTCATCTTCTTCTTTATTCTCTCCATTCATTTTTACTTGAAAAATAAAAACTAATTTTTTACTTTTTTTTGGTGCATTTGTTTTAGTGCATTTTTGTCTCGCACTGCGCAATCTTGTGCAATACTTGATCAAATATATCGATCACGTTTGTTTTAATTTTTGTCGGGCTTATAATAGTACAAGAAATATAAATAATATTATTCTCCAAAGTGTATATTTTAATTGCCTTTTATGATTTGTAGGAAGGAAGTGCAGAGAGTTCATCCCAGTCAAGCCGTCTTGGGCTGACCCTGAGTAAAACCTCCATCAATCCTAAATATAGTGATGAGTTTGAAAAAGGTAAGCGTCCCATTTAAGGTTGCTATGCCGAGAAGAAGAGTGGAGGAATATGTATCTCCGGAGAAATTAAAGTCTTCCAATTTCCCGGCAATGCACCTCCAGATCAGAGGTGCATTGCTGAGAATGTTAGAAATTAATTAATGATTATATTAGTCAAAGGGAGAGTAACTTTTTCTTGAATGAGGCCACACAAATATTTCGTTCTTTTATACTCTTTCATTAAAGAAAATTAATACGCGTTATCATTCATTTACTCCACATTGCATCGTACAAATTCAATAAACCAATATTGTTGTCTTTGACTTAAAAATCTCTCACATTCTAACTAACAATCTAGAAGAAGATTTCACTCTCTTCATGCTCTGAGAACAATTCGTCATCTTCTTCTTTCTCGTGTCCATTCATTTTTACTTGAAAAAAAAAACTCATTTTTTTACTTGTTTTCGTGCATTTGTTTTAGCGCGCGTCGCCATTTTTGGCTAACACTGTGCAATATTGTGCAATATTTGCAAACGGCATTCGAAAAATAAAAAAAATAATGTCTTTTCGCAACCATACATTCCTATTATTCCTTTTTTTCCCTTTATACTTTAACACTTGCAAAAGTTAATGGTCCGCGTTCAATGCTACACCTGATAAAAGATATCGATCACGTTTGTTTTAATTTTTGTCAGGCTTATAATAGTACAAGAAATAAAAACAAGATTATAAGCCAAAGTGTATAATTTTAATTGAAATTTATGATTTGTACGAAGGAAGTGTAGAGAGTTCCTAGCCAAGCCGTCTTAGGCTGACCTTGAGTAAAACATCATCATTCCTAAATATGGTGGTGAGTTTGAAAAAAGGGATACTTCTCGGTTCAAGTACGGATATGCCGAGAAGAAGAATAGAGGAATATGCATCTCCGGAGAAATTAAAGGCCTCCAATTTCCAGGAAATGCACCTCCAGATTAGAAGTGCATTGCTTGCAATGTTAGAAATTAACTAATGATGATATTAGTCAAGGGGAGAGTTACTTTTTCTTGAATGAGGTCACAAAAATATTTCTGTCTTTTATACTCTTTTTTAAAGAAAATTAATACATGTTATCATTCATTTACTCCACATTGCAAGCAAATATTGTTGTCTTTAACTTAAAATTCTCTCACGTCCTAACTAACAATCTAGAAGAGAATTTCAGTCTCTTGAGAACAACCACCAACAACCACCAGGTTCTATCTTCTTCATCTTCTTCTTTATTCTCTCCATTCATTTTTACTTGAAAAATAAAAACTAATTTTTTACTTTTTTTTGGTGCATTTGTTTTAGTGCATTTTTGTCTCGCACTGCGCAATCTTGTGCAATACTTGATCAAATATATCGATCACGTTTGTTTTAATTTTTGTCGGGCTTATAATAGTACAAGAAATATAAATAATATTATTCTCCAAAGTGTATATTTTAATTGCCTTTTATGATTTGTAGGAAGGAAGTGCAGAGAGTTCATCCCAGTCAAGCCGTCTTGGGCTGACCCTGAGTAAAACCTCCATCAATCCTAAATATAGTGATGAGTTTGAAAAAGGTAAGCGTCCCATTTAAGGTTGCTATGCCGAGAAGAAGAGTGGAGGAATATGTATCTCCGGAGAAATTAAAGGCTTCCAATTTCCCGGCAATGCACCTCCAGATCAGAGGTGCATTGCTGAGAATGTTAGAAATTAATTAATGATTATATTAGTCAAAGGGAGAGTAACTTTTTCTTGAATGAGGCCACACAAATATTTCGTTCTTTTATACTCTTTCATTAAAGAAAATTAATACGCGTTATCATTCATTTACTCCACATTGCATCGTACAAATTCAATAAACCAATATTGTTGTCTTTGACTTAAAAATCTCTCACATTCTAACTAACAATCTAGAAGAAGATTTCACTCTCTTCATGCTCTGAGAACAATTCGTCATCTTCTTCTTTCTCGTGTCCATTCATTTTTACTTGAAAAAAAAAACTCATTTTTTTACTTGTTTTCGTGCATTTGTTTTAGCGCGCGTCGCCATTTTTGGCTAACACTGTGCAATATTGTGCAATATTTGCAAACGGCATTCGAAAAATAAAAAAAATAATGTCTTTTCCCAACCATACATTCCTATTATTCCTTTTTTTCCCATTATACTTTAACACTTGCAAAAGTTAATGGTCCGCGTTCAATGCTACACCTGATAAAAGATATCGATCACGTTTGTTTTAATTTTTGTCAGGCTTATAATAGTACAAGAAATAAAAACAAGATTATAAGCCAAAGTGTATAATTTTAATTGAAATTTATGATTTGTACGAAGGAAGTGTAGAGAGTTCATCCTAGCCAAGCCGTCTTAGGCTGACCTTGAGTAAAACATCATCATTCCTAAATATGGTGGTGAGTTTGAAAAAAGGGATACTTCTCGGTTCAAGTACGGATATGCCGAGAAGAAGAATGGAGGAATATGCATCTCCGGAGAAATTAAAGGCCTCCAATTTCCAGGAAATGCACCTCCAGATTAGAAGTGCATTGCTTGCAATGTTAGAAATTAACTAATGATGATATTAGTCAAGGGGAGAGTTACTTTTTCTTGAATGAGGTCACAAAAATATTTCTGTCTTTTATACTCTTTTTTAAAGAAAATTAATACATGTTATCATTCATTTACTCCACATTGCAAGCAAATATTGTTGTCTTTAACTTAAAATTCTCTCACGTCCTAACTAACAATCTAGAAGAGAATTTCAGTCTCTTGAGAACAACCACCAACAACCACCAGGTTCTATCTTCTTCATCTTCTTCTTTATTCTCTCCATTCATTTTTACTTGAAAAATAAAAACTAATTTTTTACTTTTTTTTGGTGCATTTGTTTTAGTGCATTTTTGTCTCGCACTGCGCAATCTTGTGCAATACTTGATCAAATATATCGATCACGTTTGTTTTAATTTTTGTCGGGCTTATAATAGTACAAGAAATATAAATAATATTATTCTCCAAAGTGTATATTTTAATTGCCTTTTATGATTTGTAGGAAGGAAGTGCAGAGAGTTCATCCCAGTCAAGCCGTCTTGGGCTGACCCTGAGTAAAACCTCCATCAATCCTAAATATAGTGATGAGTTTGAAAAAGGTAAGCGTCCCATTTAAGGTTGCTATGCCGAGAAGAAGAGTGGAGGAATATGTATCTCCGGAGAAATTAAAGGCTTCCAATTTCCCGGCAATGCACCTCCAGATCAGAGGTGCATTGCTGAGAATGTTAGAAATTAATTAATGATTATATTAGTCAAAGGGAGAGTAACTTTTTCTTGAATGAGGCCACACAAATATTTCGTTCTTTTATACTCTTTCATTAAAGAAAATTAATACGCGTTATCATTCATTTACTCCACATTGCATCGTACAAATTCAATAAACCAATATTGTTGTCTTTGACTTAAAAATCTCTCACATTCTAACTAACAATCTAGAAGAAGATTTCACTCTCTTCATGCTCTGAGAACAATTCGTCATCTTCTTCTTTCTCGTGTCCATTCATTTTTACTTGAAAAAAAAAACTCATTTTTTTACTTGTTTTCGTGCATTTGTTTTAGCGCGCGTCGCCATTTTTGGCTAACACTGTGCAATATTGTGCAATATTTGCAAACGGCATTCGAAAAATAAAAAAAAATAATGTCTTTTCCCAACCATACATTCCTATTATTCCTTTTTTTCCCATTATACTTTAACACTTGCAAAAGTTAATGGTCCGCGTTCAATGCTACACCTGATAAAAGATATCGATCACGTTTGTTTTAATTTTTGTCAGGCTTATAATAGTACAAGAAATAAAAACAAGATTATAAGCCAAAGTGTATAATTTTAATTGAAATTTATGATTTGTACGAAGGAAGTGTAGAGAGTTCATCCTAGCCAAGCCGTCTTAGGCTGACCTTGAGTAAAACATCATCATTCCTAAATATGGTGGTGAGTTTGAAAAAAGGGATACTTCTCGGTTCAAGTACGGATATGCCGAGAAGAAGAATGGAGGAATATGCATCTCCGGAGAAATTAAAGGCCTCCAATTTGCAGGAAATGCACCTCCAGATTAGAAGTGCATTGCTTGCAATGTTAGAAATTAACTAATGATGATATTAGTCAAGGGGAGAGTTACTTTTTCTTGAATGAGGTCACAAAAATATTTCTGTCTTTTATACTCTTTTTTAAAGAAAATTAATACATGTTATCATTCATTTACTCCACATTGCAAGCAAATATTGTTGTCTTTAACTTAAAATTCTCTCACGTCCTAACTAACAATCTAGAAGAGAATTTCAGTCTCTTGAGAACAACCACCAACAACCACCAACAACCACCAGGTTCTATCTTCTTCATCTTCCTCTTTATTCTCTCCATTCATTTTTACTTGAAGAAAAAAACTAATTATTTACTTTTTTTTGGTGCATTTGTTTTAGTGCATTTTTATCTCGCACTGCGCAATCTTGTGCAATACTTGATCAAATATATCGATTACGTTTGTTTTAATTTTTGTCGGGCTTATAATAGTACAAGAAATATAAATAATATTATTAGCCAAAGTGTATATTTTAATTGCCTTTTATGATTTGTAGGAAGGAAGTGCAGAGAGTTCATCCCAGTCAAGCCGTCTTGGGCTGACCCTGAGTAAAACCTCCATCATTCCTAGATATAGTGATGAGTTTGAAAAAGGTAAGCGTCCCACTTAAGGTAAGGATATGCCGAAAAGAAGAGTGGAGGAATATGTATCTCCGGAGAAACTAAAGGCTTCCAATTTCCCAGCAATGCACCTCCAGATCAGAGGTGCATTGCTGAGAATGTTAGAAATTAATTAATGATTATATTAGTCAAAGGGAGAGTAACTTTTTCTTGAATGAGGCCACACAAATATTTCGTTCTTTTATACTCTTTCATTAAAGAAAATTAATACGCGTTATCATTCATTTACTCCACATTGCATCGTACAAATTCAATAAACCAATATTGTTGTCTTTAACTTAAAAATCTCTCTCATTCTAACTAACAATCTAGAAGAAGATTTCACTCTCTTCATGCTCTGAGAACAATTCGTCATCTTCTTCTTTCTCGTGTCCATTCATTTTTACTTGAAAAAAAAAACTCATTTTTTTACTTGTTTTCGTGCATTTGTTTTAGCGCGCGTCGCCATTTTTGGCTAACACTGTGCAATATTGTGCAATATTTGCAAACGACATTCGAAAAATAAAAAAAATAATGTCTTTTCCCAACCATACATTCCTATTATTCCTTTTTTTCCCTTTATACTTTAACACTTGCAAAAGTTAATGGTCCGCGTTCAATGCTACACCTGATAAAAGATATCGATCACGTTTGTTTTAATTTTTGTCAGGCTTATAATAGTACAAGAAATAAAAACAAGATTATAAGCCAAAGTGTATAATTTTAATTGAAATTTATGATTTGTACGAAGGAAGTGTAGTGAGTTCATCCCAGCCAAGCCGTCTTAGGCTGACCTTGAGTAAAACATCATCATTCCTAAATATGGTGGTGAGTTTGAAAAAAGGGATACTTCTCGTTTCAAGTACGGATATGCCGAGAAGAAGAATGGAGGAATATGCATCTCCGGAGAAATTAAAGGCCTCCAATTTCCAGGAAATGCACCTCCAGATTAGAAGTGCATTGCTTGCAATGTTAGAAATTAACTAATGATGATATTAGTCAAGGGGAGAGTTACTTTTTCTTGAATGAGGTCACACAAATATTTCTGTCTTTTATACTCTTTTTTAAAGAAAATTAATACATGTTATCATTCATTTACTCCACATTGCATTGTACAAATTCAACAAGCAAATATTGTTGTCTTTAACTTAAAATTCTCTCACGTCCTAACTAACAATCTAGAAGAGAATTTCAGTCTCTTGAGAACAACCACCAACAACCACCAACAACCACCAGGTTCTATCTTCTTCATCTTCTTCTTTATTCTCTCCATTCATTTTTACTTGAAAAAAAAAACTAATTATTTACTTTTTTTTGGTGCATTTGTTTTAGTGCATTCTTATCTCGCACTGCGCAATCTTGTGCAATACTTGATCAAATATATCGATTACGTTTGTTTTAATTTTTGTCGGGCTTATAATAGTACAAGAAATATAAATAATATTATTAGCCAAAGTGTATATTTTAATTGCCTTTTATGATTTGTAGGAAGGAAGTGCAGAGACTTCATCCCAGTCAAGCCATCTTGGGCTGACCCTGAGTAAAACCTCCATCATTCCTAAATATAGTGATGAGTTTGAAAAAGGTAAGCGTCCCACTTAAGGTAAGGATATGTGATAAGGCTAATTTCATGCATTGGTTATATAGTGAAAAGCATCACATTTCTGTTGGGTCTAACATGTTTGATTAAGCCAGGTGTGTGATAAAGCGCTAGATCCAGGAGATACTGGAGGAAACAGTCTAGCGAGGAAATGAGCAGAAATTGATCAAAGCTGAAGGAAAAGAAGGCTAGAGGAAGGGAGTTGATAGTTGAGGGCAACAAGGTCTATCTATACCTCGCTGGGCCCCACCTCAACGCCTATAAATGGAGGAGTATGCAGCACGAAAAAAGGAGAGAGAACTTTTGCTCATACTTAGCTCAAACACACACACTTGGAAATGGGAATTCGGGATGGTTAAGGGAGTCGTTTTTGAGTTCAGTAGTTCCGACGTAACACCGTCCGCGTGAGGGCGAAGATACAATCATTTAAATTTCAGTTTGTTGTTTCTTGTTTTTTCGAACTTCACTTTCGGGAGTCGAATCTGCTGTTGATGTTGTTTAAATTTCCTATGCATTTCTGTTGGTTTCATTTCCTCTGTTTTGGAGTTGATTTATGTTGAGCTATTTTCTCTGTTGACATGGTGTTTGATCTGGGAGTTTGATTGTTGATCTGTATTTGTTGTTGTTGATCTGTGGAGAATCCAAATCTGTTGTTATGGAGCTGTTTTTTGGTTGGAGTTTTGAGTCGGATGCTTGGATCCGGAGTGGATTTAGCATCCGAGTTTTGGATCTGAGCAGGGGAGATAGATTTGTGCATGAATTTCAAGAGTTATGTTCTGTTTCTGTTTGGCTTCGTCTAGTAGCGTAGATTTTTTCTGTTATCTTTTCGTATGTCACCTGCTTGTTTTAAATCTGGTTGTTTGCTTCTGAATCGCGTCCTATTAAGTTTACCGAGTGTTCTTGTGAGTCCATCGGAGAAGATGAAGTCATTTATTTTTTTTCAGTTGATGCTTTAGTTAGTTATTCTGCAGCTTTTCTTTTCGTCCGTATCTGCCTTTTCAGTTTTGGGTCCCGCTTGCATTTTAAATTCCTTGGTCTAGGTAAATTAGTTACGAGTCTTTAGATCCAGTGATTGTCTAGTCTTAGTTTTCATGCAATATTCATTTTTGCCTAGATCTAGCTGTTAGCATAGCAGAGTTCAATTCCAAACTTAGTTTAATTTCCTCAACTCAAAAATGCGTGGCAGCAGCCAAACCAAAAATAGTTCCCAGATCTCTATGCATATTTATTACGCATCTCTCTCTGTGGGATCGATCCCTACTTCCCTGTGCTAAATTTTAGTATTCGTGGTTGAGGGTTTTGAAGGAGTGTTCTGTGTATCCAACGACCGAGATTCTCCAGTTCCGCGAGTTCCTAGACCCTATGATCTAGTCGATTCGCGGGATCTAGGAGGCTTGATAATTTTACAAGCACTAGGAAGAGACAAAGCAAACACACTGATCACGCTCTTCAAATGGCGCCGTTGCCGGGGATGGATGGCGTAGTTTTTTTTTCACGCTAGAGATTTGGTGTATATAGTTTTATTTTTGTGTTTCTTTTTGTTGACAGTTTATGAGCAAAAGCTTACGGTCAGGAGTCTGGAGTAACCCGTCTTGGTCAAGGAACGTCCAATTGAGGTGTCAAGTCAAGGAATCAACATCCGCCGTTACTACCAGATCAGGGTTGTCAACAGTAGATCCACTTCCGTGTGAATCAGGAAGCGAAGAAGAGTGGAATTCATCGGGGAAAGAGGATCCACAGTCGTCATCAGAAACTGAACATTCAGAAGAGGAATCTGTAATGGCAAACGTAGTGGACACAGACCCAGAAATTGGTTCACTCACTGCACATCTGGATGGAGAGCCAGCCCATGCCATAGTGTCGAATCAACGCCAGCGATCTATTGAGATTAAAACAAATGTGCTTGGCGTTTTACCTACATTCTTAGGGCGGAGAAACGAGTGTCCTTACGAATTTTTGAACGAGTTCAGCAAGCTATGCAGCATTCAGAAGAGGCCCAACGAAACTACTGAGGAGGACTACCGCCTGCGTGCGATTCCATTTGCCTTAAAGGGAGAGGCCAACACATGGTTGCTGAGGCTTCCACCTGACTCAATCACAACGTGGAGGGATTTCAAACTGGAATTCCTGGACTATTTTTTCCCGTCCAACAAAACAAATGCTCTCAAAAAGGAGATTCAAGAATGCAAGCAGGACTACGATGAGTCTTTAAGCCAATATTGGTCTCGGTTTAAGGGACTGCTTGATGCTTGTCCTAATCATAGAATGATGGAGGCTGAAACATTTTATTTGTTCTATGAAGGAGCAAATCCTGAATCAAAGGACTTAATGAATTCCTCGAGCGGGGGGAATTTTACCAAGAACAGGGCAAGTGAAGCGCGCGAAATTCTGGGAAGATTAATTGACGCGAAGAAAGCGTATGATAATCCGCGTGCCATCATGAGGAGAAGTTCAGCGAATGCAGTTAAGGAACAAGAAGGAGAAGGGGTTAGAGACAGGATTGATCGATTGGAGAAGGCACTGCTAAATGCCATTGAAAGGAAGAATACCCCTGGTCAGGAGGAAAATCAAATCCAATGCTATAGCAGTCCATCACCCGATGGAGAACTTTAAGCTCAAGCAAATGCGATGGGGAATTGGAACCAAAATAATCAAAATACAAGCTGGAACCAGTGGAAGATTAAAGATGCACCATGGAGGGACAACCCTTGTTTTAGGTGGGCTGAAGGAAACCAACAACTGCAATTGCAATACCCAGGTCCAACGGAGAACCAGCAGAATTGGCCCAACCGGAATCAGGAAGGACCGCAGCATAATTCTAACGGGTCAGGGAAGAATCAAGAAGGGCCGAATAACTGGAGCAGGAACCAGAATAACCAAGGGAATTCCTATGTGCCCCCACATCAAAGGAATACTTCGGGGAACAATCAAAATTTCCAACAAAATCACCAAGGTCCAGCAAATCAGTTCAACAACAATCAGGGAGGTCAGGGAAACTATCGCCAGAACCAGATTGTTGGAACAAGTCAGAATCAAGGTTCCAGTTCAAATCAAACAAATTACCGGCCTCAGAGGAATCTAGATGACATGGTGCATGACCTGGTCAACTCTCAGCAACACATGCAGAATAACATGCAGGCTAACAATGACGTGGTGCACAAAATTCAGGATGCTCAAAAGGAGCAGAAGTCTGCCATGGACATGCTGGCAAAGCAAATGTCACAGTTAGCCACATCGTTGAATGAAATGCGGGGAAATGAAGGAAGACTGCCTGCCACGGTCAAGCCACCAGACCGAGCAAACATTAGTCAAATCACTTTGAGATCCGGACGAGGCTATGAAGGACCGACGCTGGAGAGTGATGAAAAGATACCTTCACAGGTGATCGGAGGAAAAGAAAGCCAAGAGTCTCAAGGGGATAACCCTAGACCCAGAGAAGTCCTTGTTCAGGATGACCTCCAGGAGGGAGATTTAGGGGGATCTCTACCTCGACCAAGTGACCCATTTTTCCTTGATCCAGAACCAGAATTAAAGAGTAAAGAAGGCAGCGGGGAGGTTAGTGAGGGAGTTCCACAAATGCAGTGAAGCAACCAAAGCCATTTCCATACCGAGGGGAAGCCAAGAAAAAGAAGGATGATCCGGAGGATTTTGTGGAAATATTTAGCAAGCTGGAGATTAACCTGCCGTTTTTACAAGCTCTGAAGATACCCACTTTCAGCAAGTTCATCAAAGAGTTCATAGCTGGGAAAACCAAACCTGATGGGAAGATTGTCATAGGAGAAAGTGTGTCCACAGTGATACAGAAAAGAAGGATGCCATCAAAATGCACAGACCCGGGTATGTTCACTCTCCCTATTTCTCTAGGTGATTAAAATTGAGCATGCCATGTGTGATCTAGGTGCATCGATAAATGTTTTACCTCTTTCATTATATAAAAAATTGGTGGGAGTTAGCATGGTAAATACGAAAGTGGTAATTCAGTTAGCCGATAGAACATGCATCTCTCCTGAGGGAGTGTTGGAAAATGTCATAGTTAGAGTGCATGATTTCCTGTACCCGGCTGATTTTCATGTGATAAAAATGAGTGATAATGAATCGGCTGAGTCTAGCGGGGTGCTGTTGGGAAGACCCTTCCTTCGCACCGCAAAGAATATTATTGATGTGTTTGATGGAACAATATGCCTAGACTATCATGGGGAGAAGTACACCTTCAGCATTGATGAAGCGATGAAAAAACCACTCGATGTTGAGAATTTGCATGTTGTGGATGTAATTAACCCCCTGGTCCAGGAATATCTTGAGACTGAGTTAATGCAGGAACAGATTAACAATTCTGAGCTAAGCCAAGCTGTGGAGAAGGAGGTGACAGGATGGTGTGAAACTTTTTTCACTCGGAACATGACGGACGACCAAATCAATGAAGCGATCATGGCATTCTGCCAACAACCACTGTCATTCCAATCAGCAGGGTCAGTTCTAGGGAAGAGCCCAGACGAAGGAACAAGTCTAGAGGGAATAGCGACAAGAGGTATGGAGAAAAACCCCCTGCCTCAGGAAGCCGTCACACCAAAGAAAGAGTTGAAAACCTTACCTGAGAATCTCAAGTATGCGTACCTAGAGGAAGGGGAAAATTGTCCAGTGATAATCAACAGCTGCTTGACTAAGGAACAAGAGAGTACGTTGCTGGACGTAATTAGGAGGAACAAGAAGGCCATAGGATGGACACTTTCGGACCTCATTGGCATCAGCCCCGATCTTTGCATGCACCACATCAGATTAGAGGAAGGGGCAAAGGCTCAACGTGATCCACAAAGGAAGCTGAATCCGAATATGAGGGAGGAGGTACTCAAGGAAGTTTTGAAACTATTGTCCCTGGGAATCATATACTCCATCCCCGATAGCGAGTGGGTTAGTCCGGTTCACATGGTACCTAAGAAATCAGGAATACAAGTGGTAGAAAATGATAAAAACGAGTTGGTGCCTACTCGACTGGTTACTGGATGGAGGATGTGTATTGACTACAGGAAACTGAATGAGGCCACCAAAAAGGATCATTTTCCTTTACCATTTATTGACCAGATGCTAGAGAGGTTGGCTGGCAAACAGTATTTCTGTTTCCTTGACGGATACAGCGGTTATTTCCAGATTTACGTCAACCCAGAGGATCAGGAAAAGACCACATTCACATGCCCTTTTGGCACTTATGCCTACAGAAGGATGCCATTTGGTCTATGCAATGCACCGGGAACGTTCCAGCGTTGTATGATGAGTATTTTTTCAGATCTGCTGGAGGTATGTATCTATATATTCATGGATGACTTCACCGTATACGGAGACTGGTTTGATACTTGTTTGGCCAGCCTTGACCTAGTGCTGCAAAGATGCCAAGAGAAGCACCTGGTTTTGAATTTCGAAAAGTGTCACTTCATGGTGACCGAGGGCATTGTCCTAGGTCATGTAGTTTCTGATAGGGGAATTCAAGTAGACAAGGCAAAGGTGGAAGTGATTTCAAAGCTACCTTACCCCACAAGTCAAAAAGAAATTAGAGGATTCCTGGGTCACGCAGGTTTCTATAGGAGGTTTATCAAGGACTTTGCAAAAATTGCGCAACCACTCACTCATTTGTTGCATAACGATGTGGAGTTCGTGTTTGATGAAGAATGCAAAAAGGCATTCCAGTTGCTCAAGGATAGACTCGTGACCGCACCAATTATCAGGGCGCCAGACTGGAATTACCCTTTTGAAGTAATGTGCGATGCGAGAGATTTCGCTGTGGGAGCCGTCCTAGGGCAGTAGATAGACGGGAAAAGTTATGTGATCTTCTATGCATCCAAAATGCTGAATCAAGCTCAAAAAAATTACGATACCACGGAGAAGGAAATGTTGGCTGTCGTGTACTCATTTGAAAAATTCCGACCCTATCTACTTGGGTCAAAGGTTATTGTTTTCACGGATCATGCAGCAATAAAGTACTTACTGGCTAAGAAGGAGTCAAAACCAAGGTTGATCCGATGGGTATTGCTTCTGCAGGAGTTTGATTGGGAAGTAAGGGACAAAAGAGGAACGGAGAACAAAGTGGCCGATCACTTGAGTAGGATTCATCAAGGGGAAACAAAAGAGGCCATCCCTGATGCTTTTCCCGAAGAGCATTTGTACTGTCTGGATGGACTCCCTAGACCGATAAGCTGGGAAGCTGTGTTGGCATTAACCGGTCTTGGAGAATCTGATAAAGGAAAGCGCACACTTAACGCAGAACCCTGGTTCGCCGATCTGGCAAATTACTTGGTCATGGGAGAAGTGCCAAGCTCAGAAGAAGCTTCCCGAGCCCAGAGGATGAAGCTTAAAAGCGAAGCCAAATACTATTTTTGGGATGATCCGTACCTGTGGAAAATGTGCTCAGACCAAGTGATTAGGCGCTGCATTCCCGAATGGGAATAAAAGGACGTGCTAATTCATTGCCATACTTTGGCATGTGGAGGTCACTTCGGACCAAGGAAGACATCAAGGAAGGTCCTGGATAGTGGTTTTTACTGGCCAACATTGAATAAAGATGCATTTGAATTTTGCCAGTGCTGCGAGAGATGCCAACAGACGGGGGGAATTTCTAGGAGGGATGAGATGCCTCAGGTCCCGGTGGTTGTTTGTGAAGTTTTTGATGTATGGGGAATGGACTTCATGGGACCATTTTCGTCATCTTGTGGGAATACTTATATATTGGTTGCGGTAGATTATGTGTCTAAGTGGATAGAAGCCAAGGCCACAACGACATGTGAATCAAAAGAAGTGGCAAAATTTCTGCAGACCAATATTTTCAACAGATATGGAGTTCCTAGAGCAATCGTTTCAGATCAAGGAACGCATTTCTGTAATCGCACCATCGAGGCTCTGATGAAGAAATACGGTGTTCACCATAGAATATCCACCCCGTACCACCCTCAGTCTAACGGTCAAGCGGAGATATCTAATCGCGAGATCAAGGCGATATTGGAGAAAACGGTTAACCCGTCAAGGAAGGACTGGAGTAAGAGGCTCGGTGACGTACTATGGGCTTACAGGACTGCCTTTAAGACACCTATTGGAATGTCGCCTTATAGGCTTGTGTTTGGCAAAATGTGCCACTTGCCCGTGGGTATTGAGCACAAGGCGTACTGGGCAGTAAAAGAGTTGAACATGAAGCCTATGGCTTGCGAAGAAGAAAGGAAATTGCAGTTACAAGAACTGGAGGAAATGAGGCTGGAGTCGTATGAGTCTGCCATGTGGTACAAGGAAAGGACGAAGCTATGGCATGATAGGAATCTCCGGGTCAAGGAACTCCATGTTGGACAGAAGGTGCTCCTTTTCCAATCCCGGCTCAAGCTGATGCCAGGGAAGTTGAAGTCTAAGTGGATTGGCCCATATACCATCGTTAGCCTCCTCGCAAACGGAGCAGTAGAAATCCAGGGAAGTGCCTCTAACTCTGTTCCTTTTCTTGTTAATGGTCATAGATTAAAAGTCTATAGGGATAATTCTGAGTTGTGCGTAGTGGAGGAAATGCCACTACGTGCACTCTCGGTTGTCGCCTAGTCAGGCAAGGAAGTATTCTCGATAAACTCCTGGGTCAAGGAAAATGTTTATGTTTTTACATACTGAACCAGGGGATTTCGAGAATACTCAAAGATATTTGTAAATAGTTTGATTGCTTTCGAAAAACTTAAGAAAATCCAAACAAAGTAAAAATTTTAATTTCCAAAAAAAAAAAAAAAAAAAAAAAAAAAATATTTTCGAAACACCAGGCTCCAAGGGGAATCTATACCTTGTACTCTAATCTTGACCAAGGAGTTTGGCGTCTTCATCTTTTCTTAGTATAGGGTCACATCAGGGAAATCAACTAGGGAAGGAGAGCATGAAGGAAAGGATTAAGGAGGGAAGAAAATAATTTGAAATTCAAATCACCGATATTTATGGAAGGCGTACGGTTACTGACGTCACGCCTGCAACCGCATCACCTTTTCAGTTAAAGGGGAGCGAACCGTCGTTTCTCTCTCCACATACTCAACTGAATTTGCTCTTCCTTTCTCTCTACTGTCATTCCCTCTCTCTAAAAAAAATAAAAACCCTAACCCAAAATCGACCAAATTCTTGTCTAATTTCAGATCTGCAGCGATGGAATCAGCCAAGCCCACTGGAAGTTCGCACCAAGCGGAGTACGACCCAGCGTTGTTAGCCGAATTGACGCAAAAATTGGGGAGCGTCGAGAAGGCAAAATAAGTATATGCCCTCTTTTCTGCTAATCTGATGACATCCGCGGCGGCCACTCCACCAACGTCGATTCCAGAGGATTCGGTGGTCGAACCCTCAGTTTTTCAAGAAGAATTGCCTCATGAAGACGCGAGAGAGCCGAACTCTGAACCACAAAATGCAGAGACCGCTTCGCAGGAGGCGGGCGATGAGGAGGGTGGACCAACGAACGGCGGGAAGGTGGATGAGACAGAGTTGCAGGGTGACGGAAACCCTAAATCTGAGGGTGATAACGATATGGAGGGGGGAACCTTTGCTATGGCTAGTCCGGCTGAATTCAGAGTCTCAACCTCTGAAGCCATGGAAGAGGAGACAACCCCGGGTGATGTCAGGGGGGAGGGCCCCGTTTATATTGAGGGGGCAACCCCGATGGTGGATGGTGAGGGGGAAACCCCTGAAAAACTTTTTGCAGACGCAGATCTGCAGATGGCTGAAGTACCAGAGGACGTGGACGCAGGAATGAAGTTGATTGTGGACCTGGTGGACGACCAGGATGCAGACGAACCCCGAGAGGATAGGAGGACAGAAAGGAGACTGGCCAGGAGAAGCCTACTTGATGAGGTAGACGACTTAGTCGATACAGGGAAAAATGAGTCCCCTGGGCAAGGGACGGAAGCGGAAGAGCGTCGCCTGACGAGAGAAAGGGCGAGAAAAGGAAAGGGCACGGCGACTATGTCTACACGGTCTAGGAAAGCTCCCTCTGTCAAGGAGGTTGAGGATACCCTTTCCTCAGAAGCTGACGTTCCCTCAACCGAGGAACAAGACGAGCCTGCCCCTGAATCCGACTATGAATCAGAAGAAGCTGAAGGAGTACCTGTTCCTGGACGTCCGGAAGTCTGGCTAACGAAGAAACTACTGGAAGCGATGAGACTGTTTGACGATCAAAAAAGGGCCGCGGTGTACAAGGAAAGTTGTGGTACCGGAAAGATGACCAAATCCGGGAAGCAGTATAGCTCGAGGGAGCTTAAGATGATCGCGTGTGACAAGGAGTTCCGCGCCTGCATCTCTTCGATAGGATTCGAGTGGCTACTTCGACACAGCCAAGAAAGGGTACCAGTGGATCTAGCAAGGGAGTTTTTCTCCACTTTTCGTTTGAAAAATACTACTGATCTGGACGCTGACTCCATAATGTTTCGGCTTTTCAACGAAGAGTATGAGATGAGCATCCGGGAGTGGTCACTGCGAATGGGATTGTTCACACAGGCAGAGGACGATGAAGGAGAATGGAATGAGAGGATGATCGGCGCACCCAAGAACACGCCGGGCTTTAAGGTGCAAACGGCATGGGACCTGATCACCCACCCCAAGGCTGGAGCGTTCAAATCCAGTTATTCCAAGGCATCCCACATCGAAAACCGCATCCTCCGTTTCGCTCAGACCTTCATAAGCTACAATTTGATGGGAACAGCAAATGCCGCTCTTACAACCACCGATCTATACTTCACATGGTGCATGGCAAAGGGCATAAAGGTGCACCTCGGATATTGGCTAGCTCAGGCTTGCCATCAAATGACAAGCAACCCTGCGCGCCATATGTACACATGCCACCTTCTCGGCGCCTACCTCCAGCGGAATATTGATATGAAAATCGCCAAATCCGCTCCTCTGATAGTTATGTGCGACCCCCCGGAGGTTTTCAGTGTTGATTATTTTTTCAACAAGGGGTTGTTACAGACTCGAGGCGCCGAGACCCTTTTCTACTCATTGGGAGATAAGGGGACTGCAGAGCCTGAGGAAGCCGAGGAGACCATGCCCAGTGAAGAGATTGAGGAGCTACGGAAAGAAGTCCAGGAAGTGAGAAAGGAGATGCTGTTGTTGAGGAAGGAGATGGTAAAGGAACTCGGAGGGATTAGGAGTGGCAATGTGGAGAATTTGGCCGTGAAATGCGCCAAACAAAGTGAACGAGTGGCGGAGGCAGTAGAGCTCTCTATGAGGATGTTGAAGTGGATGCAGCAAACGCTCCCCTTGACCCAGACGAAGGCAACTCCTGGGTTAAGCAGTGAGGTCTAGAAGCCCATCCAGAGCAGTCCCTCCGTCAAGTCACTCCAGCAGATGACCACCCCGATCGTTCCCAAGCAAGTTCCAGTCCCACCCAAATCAAAGCCCCAAGTGATGAAGTCGGTACTCACCCAGACAGGACAAGCAGAGGAAGAGCTGGATCAGCCAGCAAAGAAGAAGGTGAAAATGACCCGCCCCGGAATCCCACCACATTCTGGCTCCCGAGGGAGCCAGCCCCAGAAGTGAACACCACCCCATGACCAAGTAACATTTATTTTTTTTCCTTTACGTTTTGTTTGTCTGTTTTCTGTTCTGTTTTCTTTTCTCCCACTTAGCCCGATGCTCGGTCTAAGTGTGAGAAGTTGTTTTGTTTATTCTGTGTTGTTTTATCTTCTCCCACTTAGCCCGATGCTCGGTCTAAGTGTGAGAAGTTTTGTTTGCTTGTTTTGCATTGATCTCTCTATTTCCCCTTCACGACGACGGCTTGAGGCCAAGCTTGAGTGAAGTGGGGAGGGGGAGAGGAGTCAATCCAATTTTGATATAGGAGTCGTTAGGTCTAGTTGTTTGAGTCGCATGAACCGGTGAATATAATATGGCTGGATTCCCTTAGTGAGAGTAATTGAAAATAGGGGGTATTCCAACTTAGAAGCCTTTTTTCTTTAACAAGCCGAGCCAATCTGAGTGAAGTGAGAACGATAGAGAACGCCTTTACTTACTCAGTCGTGAAGCCCTACTTTAAAAGCGAGTTATAAGCCTGTAATAACTTCGAGCTAACATATGTAACTGGGCTGCCACTGAATGCTGAAGGAGAAGAATTTAGGAAGGAGATAATAAAATAAATGATAATCTGGAGGGATAAGCTGGACGAAGTCCAGAGGAAGTAAAATCAAGAAGTATAATTAAGGAGGTGTAAGCTGGACGAAGTCCAGGAAATTAAGGAGGTATAAGCTGGACGAAGTCCAGGAAATTAAGGAGGTATAAGCTGGACGAAGTCCAGGGAAAAAAAAAAGAAAAAAAAAATAAAAATAAAAATAAAAAGAGGGGGGGAGTTTAGAAGGAGAAAATTCTCATAACCTGACGCTTCAGTGGTATGGCGATGACTTAAGAGAGAGTTGGTCCTAACATCCCTGGTGAGGAATGAGTGATCGAGTGAATCCAACAATTGGGGAAGTAAAAGGCCATCTTAACGAACTGACAGATTGGCTAGGTAGAGGAAGGGAAAGGGCCTATTTGGAGGAGTGCAGCCTGTTGGATTGACCTTAATCTTGTGGGGACGGTTGCCTAAAAGTTGAAGCCAGTTCATGCATATGTGTTTATGTGTTTTCGTTTTAAATGTTTATGTGTTTTCATTTTAATGTCTAAAATTGTGCCGGTTGTGTCTAAGTCTAGGAGTCTGTTTAGAGTCTGTAGAGTCGGTCAAGGGATAACCATGCTTAGGAATTCGCCTTATTCTTTTCTCTTGTCTTTAAGTGTGAGCAGTTTGATAAGGCTAATTTCATGCATTGGTTATATAGTGAAAAGCATCACATTTCTGCTGGGTCTAACATGTTTGATTAAGCCAGGTGTGTGATAAAGCGCTAGATCCAGGAGATACTGGAGGAAACAGTCTAGCGAGGAAATGAGCAGAAATTGATCAAAGCTGAAGGAAAAGAAGGCTAGAGGAAGGGAGTTGATAGCTGAGGGCAACAAGGTCTATCTATACCTCGCTGGGCCCCACCTCAACGCCTATAAATGGAGGAGTATGCAGCACGAAAAAAGGAGAGAGAACTTTTGCTCATACTTAGCTCAAACACACACACTTGGAAATGGGAATTCGGGATGGTTAAGGGAGTCGTTTTTGAGTTCAGTAGTTCCGACGTAACACCGTCCGCGTGAGGGCGAAGATACAATCATTTAAATTTCAGTTTGTTGTTTCTTGTTTTTTCGAACTTCACTTTCGGGAGTCGAATCTGCTGTTGATGTTGTTTAAATTTCCTATGCATTTCTGTTGGTTTCATTTCCTCTGTTTTGGAGTTGATTTATGTTGAGCTATTTTCTCGGTTGACATGGTGTTTGATCTGGGAGTTTGATTGTTGATCTGTATTTGTTGTTGTTGATCTGTGGAGAATCCAAATCTGTTGTTATGGAGCTGTTTTTTGGTTGGAGTTTTGAGTCGGATGCTTGGATCCGGAGTGGATTTAGCATCCGAGTTTTGGATCTGAGCAGGGGAGATAGATTTGTGCATGAATTTCAAGAGTTATGTTCTGTTTCTGTTTGGCTTCGTCTAGTAGCATAGATTTTTTCTGTTATCTTTTCGTATGTCACCTGCTTGTTTTAAATCTGGTTGTTTGCTTCTGAATCGCGTCCTATTAAGTTTACCGAGTGTTCTTGTGAGTCCGTCGGAGAAGATGAAGTCATTTATTTATTTTCAGTTGATGCTTTAGTTAGTTATTCTGCAGCTTTTCTTTTCGTCCGTATCTGCCTTTTCAGTTTTGGGTCCCGCTTGCATTTTAAATTCCTTGGTCTAGGTAAATTAGTTACGAGTCTTTAGATCCAGTGATTGTCTAGTCTTAGTTTTCATGCAATATTCATTTCTGCCTAGATCTAGCTGTTAGCATAGCAGAGTTCAATTCCAAACTTAGTTTAATTTCCTCAACCCAAAAATGCGTGGCAGCAGCCAAACCAAAAATAGTTTCCAGATCTCTATGCATATTTATTACGCATCTCTCTCTGTGGGATCGATCCCTACTTCCCTGTGCTAAATTTTAGTATTCGTGGTTGAGGGTTTTGAAGGAGTGTTCTGTGTATCCAACGACCGAGATTCTCCAGTTCTGCGAGTTCCTAGACCTTGTGATCTAGTCGATTCGCTGAATCTAGGAGGCTTGATAATTTTACAAGCACTAGGAACAGACAAAGCAAACACACTGATCACGCTCTTCAATATGCCGAAAAGAAGAGTGGAGGAATATGTATCTCCGGAGAAACTAAAGGCTTCCAATTTCCCAGCAATGCACCTCCAGATCAGAGGTGCATTGCTGAGAATGTTAAAAATTAATTAATGATTATATTAGTCAAAGGGAGAGTAACTTTTTCTTGAATGAGGCCACACAAATATTTCGTTCTTTTATACTCTTTCATTAAAGAAAATTAATACACGTTATCATTCATTTACTCCACATTGCATCGTACAAATTTAATAAACCAATATTGTTGTCTTTAACTTAAAAATCTCTCTCATTCTACCTAACAATCTAGAAGAAGATTTCACTCTCTTCATGCTCTGAGAACAAATCGTCATCTTCTTCTTTCTCGTGTCCATTCATTTTTACTTGAAAAAAAAAAACTCATTTTTTTACTTGTTTTCGTGCATTTGTTTTAGCGCGCGTCGCCATTTTTGGCTAACACTGTGCAATATTGTGCAATATTTGCAAACGACATTCGAAAAATAAAAAAAATAATGTCTTTTCCCAACCATATATTCCTATTATTCCTTTTTTTCCCTTTATACTTTAACACTTGCAAAAGTTAATGGTCCGCGTTCAATGCTACACCTGATAAAAGATATCGATCACGTTTGTTTTAATTTTTGTCAGGCCTATAATAGTACAAGAAATAAAAACAGGATTATAAGCCAAAGTGTATAATTTTAATTGAAATTTATGATTTGTAGGAAGGAAGTGTAGAGAGTTCATCCCAGTCAAGCCGTCTTGGGCTGACCTTGAGTAAAACATCATCATTCCTAAATATGGTGGTGAGTTTGAAAAAAGGGAATCTTCTCGTTTCAAGTACGGATATGCCGAGAAGAAGAGTGGAGGAATATGTATCTCCGGAGAAATTAAAGGCCTCCAATTTCCAGGCAATGCGCCTCCAGGTTAGAAGTGCATTGCTTGCAATGTTAGAAATTAACTAATGATGATATTAGTCTAAGGGAGAGTTACTTTTTCTTGGATGAGGTCACACAAATATTTCTGTCTTTTATACTCTTTATTTAAAGAAAATTAATACATGTTATCATTCATTTACTCCACATTGCATTGTACAAATTCAACAAGCAAATATTGTTGTCTTTAACTTAAAATTCTCTCACGTCCTAACTAACAATCTAGAAGAGAATTTCAGTCTCTTGAGAACAACCACCAACAACCACCAGGTTCTATCTTCTTCATCTTCTTCTTTATTCTCTCCATTCATTTTTACTTGAAAAATAAAAACTAATTTATTACTTTTTTTTGGTGCATTTGTTTTAGTGCATTTTTATCTCGCACTGCGCAATCTTGAGCAATACTTGATCAAATATATCGATCACGTTTGTTTTAATTTTTGTCGGGCTTATAATAGTACAAGAAATATAAATAATATTATTCTCCAAAGTGTATATTTTAATTGCCTTTTATGATTTGTAGGAAGGAAGTGCAGGGAGTTCATCCCAGTCAAGCCGTCTTGGGCTGACCCTGTGTAAAACCTCCATCAATCCTAAATATAGTGATGAGTTTGAAAAAGGTAAGCGTCCCATTTAAGGTAAGGATATGCCGAGAAGAAGAGTGGAGGAATATGTATCTCCGGAGAAATTAAAGGCTTCCAATTTCCCGGCAATGCACCTCCAGATCAGAGGTGCATTGCTGATAATGTTAGAAATTAATTAATGATTATATTAGTCAAAGGGAGAGTAACTTTTTCTTGAATGAGGCCACTCAAATATTTCGTTCTTTTATACTCTTTCATTAAAGAAAATTAATACGCGTTATCATTCATTTACTCCACATTGCATCGTACAAATTCAATAAACCAATATTGTTGTCTTTGACTTAAAAATCTCTCTCATTCTAACTAACAATCTAGAAGAAGATTTCACTCTCTTCATGCTCTGAGAACAATTCGTCATCTTCTTCTTTCTCGTGTCCATTCATTTTTACTTGAAAAAAAAAACTCATTTTTTTACTTGTTTTCGTGCATTTGTTTTAGCGCGCGTCGCCATTTTTGGCTAACACTGTGCAATATTGTGCAATATTTGCAAACGACATTCGAATAATAAAAAAAATAATTTCTTTTCCCAACCATATATTCCTATTATTCCTTTTTTTCCCTTTATACTTTAACACTTGCAAAAGTTAATGGTCCGCGTTCAATGCTACACCTGATAAAAGATATCGATCACGTTTGTTTTAATTTTTGTCAGGCCTATAATAGTACAAGAAATAAAAACAGGATTATAAGCCAAAGTGTATAATTTTAATTGAAATTTATGATTTGTAGGAAGGAAGTGTAGAGAGTTCATCCCAGTCAAGCTGTCTTGGGCTGACCTTGAGTAAAACATCATCATTCCTAAATATGGTGGTGAGTTTGAAAAAAGGGAATCTTCTCGTTTCAAGTACGGATATGCCGAGAAGAAGAGTGGAGGAATATGTATCTCCGGAAAAATTAAAGGCCTCCAATTTTCAGGCAATGCGCCTCCAGGTTAGAAGTGCATTGCTTGCAATGTTAGAAATTAACTAATGATGATATTAGTCTAAGGGAGAGTTACTTTTTCTTGAATGAGGTCACACAAATATTTCTGACTTTTATACTCTTTTCTTTAAAGAAAATTAATACATGTTTTCATTCATTTACTTCACATTGCATTGTACAAATTCAACAAGCAAATATTGTTGTCTTTAACTTAAAATTCTCTCACGTCCTAACTAACAATCTAGAAGAGAATTTCAGTCTCTTGAGAACAACCACCAACAACCACCACACCAGGTTCTATCTTCTTCATCTTCTTCTTTATTCTCTCCATTCATTTTTACTTGAAAAATAAAAACTAATTTTTTACTTTTTTTTGGTGCATTTGTTTTAGTGCATTTTTGCCTCGCACTGCGCAATCTTGTGCAATACTTTATCAAATATATCTTTCACGTTTGTTTTAATTTTTGTCGGGCTTATAATAGTACAAGAAATATAAATAATATTATTAGCCAAAGTGTATATTTTAATTGCCTTTTATGATTTGTAGGAAGGAAGTGCAGAGAGTTCATCCCAGTCAAGCCGACCCTGAGTAAAACCTCCATCATTCCTAAATATAGTGATGAGTTTGAAAAAGGTAAGCGACCCATTTAAGGTAAGGATATGCCGAGAAGAAGAGTGGAGGAATATGTATCTCCGGAGAAATTAAAGGCTTCCAATTTCCCGGCAATGCACCTCCAGATCAGAGGTGCATTGCTGAGAATGTTAGAAATTAATTAATGATTATATTAGTCAAAGGGAGAGTAACTTTTTCTTGAATGAGGCCACACAAATATTTCGTTCTTTTATACTCTTTCATTAAAGAAAATTAATATGCGTTATCATTCATTTACTCCACATTGCATCGTACAAATTCAATAAACCAATATTGTTGTCTTTGACTTAAAAATCTCTCACATTCTAACTAACAATCTCTCACATTCTAACTAACAATCTA
Organism: Salvia hispanica; assembly: GCF_029641045.1. Lineage (NCBI taxonomy): Eukaryota > Viridiplantae > Streptophyta > Magnoliopsida > Lamiales > Lamiaceae > Salvia > Salvia hispanica. Next base: position 49,440,215 of record NC_142692.1, on the reverse strand, counting down.
GAAGAAGATTTCACTCTCTTCATGCTCTGAGAACAATTCGTCATCTTCTTCTTTCTCGTGTCCATTCATTTTTACTTGAAAAAAAACACTCATTTTTGTACTTGTTTTCGTGCATTTGTTTTAGCGCGCGTCGCCATTTTTGGCTAACACTGTGCAATAAAGTGCAATATTTGCAAACGACATTCGAAAAAGAAAAAAAATAATGTCTTTTCCCAACCATACATTCCTATTATTCCTTTTCTTCCCTTTATACTTTAACACTTGCAAAAGTTAATGGTCCGCGTTCAATGCTACACCTGATAAAAGATATCGATCACGTTTGTTTTAATTTTTGTCAGGCTTATAATAGTACAAGAAATAAAAACAAGATTATAAGCCAAAGTGTATAATTTTAATTGAAATTTATGATTTGTAGGAAGGAAGTGTAGAGAGTTCATCCCAGTCAAGCCGTCTTGGGCTGACCTTGAGTAAAACATCATCATTCCTAAATATGGTGGTGAGTTTGAAAAAAGGGATACTTCTTGTTTCAAGTACGGATATGCCGAGAAGAAGAATGGAGGAATATGCATCTCCGGAGAAATTAAAGGCCTCCAATTTCCAGGAAATGCACCTCCAGATTAGAAGTGCATTGCTTGCAATGTTAGAAATTAACTAATGATGATATTAGTCAAGGGGAGAGTTACTTTTTCTTGAATGAGGTCACACAAATATTTCTGTCTTTTATACTCTTTTCTTTAAAGAAAATTAATACATGTTTTCATTCATTTACTCCACATTGCATTGTACAAATTCAACAAGCAAATATTGTTGTCTTTAACTTAAAATTCTCTCACGTCCTAACTAACAATCTAGAAGAGAATTTCAGTCTCTTGAGAACAACCACCAACAACCACCAGGTTCTATCTTCTTCATCTTCTTCTTTAATCTCTCCATTCATTTTTAATTGAAAAATAAAAACTAATTTTTTACTTTTTTTTGGTGCATTTGTTTTAGTGCATTTTTGTCTCGCACTGCGCAATCTTGTGCAATACTTGATCAAATATATTGATCACGTTTGTTTTAATTTTTTTCGGGCTTATAATAGTACAAGAAATATAAATAATATTATTAGCCAAAGTGTATATTTTAATTGCCTTTTATGATTTGTAGGAAGGAAGTGCAGAGAGTTCATCCCAGTCAAGCCGTCTTGGGCTGACCCTGAGTAAAACATCATCATTCCTAAATATGGTGGTGAGTTCGAAAAGGGTAAGCGTGCCATTTAAGGTAAGGATATGCCGAGAAGAAGAGTGGAGGAATATGTATCTCCGGAGAAATTAAAGGCTTCCAATTTCCCGGCAATGCACCTCCAGATCAGAGGTGCATTGCTGAGAATGTTAGAAATTAATTAATGATTATATTAGTCAAAGGGAGAGTAACTTTTTCTTGAATGAGGCCACACAAATATTTCGTTCTTTTATACTCTTTCATTAAAGAAAATTAATATGCGTTATCATTCATTTACTCCACATTGCATCGTACAAATTCAATAAACCAATATTGTTGTCTTTGACTTAAAAATCTCTCACATTCTAACTAACAATCTAGAAGAAGATTTCACTCTCTTCATGCTCTGAGAACAATTCGTCATCTTCTTCTTTCTCGTGTCCATTCATTTTTACTTGAAAAAAAACACTCATTTTTGTACTTGTTTTCGTGCATTTGTTTTAGCGCGCGTCGCCATTTTTGGCTAACACTGTGCAATATAGTGCAATATTTGCAAACGACATTCGAAAAATAAAAAAAAAATAATGTCTTTTCCCAACCATACATTCCTATTATTCCTTTTTTTCCCTTTATACTTTAACACTTGCAAAAGTTAATGGTCCGCGTTCAATGCTACACCTGATAAAAGATATCGATCACGTTTGTTTTAATTTTTGTCAGGCTTATAATAGTACAAGAAATAAAAACAAGATTATAAGCCAAAGTGTATAATTTTAATTGAAATTTATGATTTGTAGGAAGGAAGTGTAGAGAGTTCATCCCAGTCAAGCCGTCTTGGGCTGACCTTGAGTAAAACATCATCATTCCTAAATATGGTGGTGAGTTTGAAAAAAGGGATACTTCTTGTTTCAAGTACGGATATGCCGAGAAGAAGAATGGAGGAATATGCATCTCCGGAGAAATTAAAGGCCTCCAATTTCCAGGAAATGCACCTCCAGATTAGAAGTGCATTGCTTGCAATGTTAGAAATTAACTAATGATGATATTAGTCAAGGGGAGAGTTACTTTTTCTTGAATGAGGTCACACAAATATTTCTGTCTTTTATACTCTTTTCTTTAAAGAAAATTAATACATGTTTTCATTCATTTACTCCACATTGCATTGTACAAATTCAACAAGCAAATATTGTTGTCTTTAACTTAAAATTCTCTCACGTCCTAACTAACAATCTAGAAGAGAATTTCAGTCTCTTGAGAACAACCACCAACAACCACCAGGTTCTATCTTCTTCATCTTCTTCTTTAATCTCTCCATTCATTTTTAATTGAAAAATAAAAACTAATTTTTTACTTTTTTTTGGTGCATTTGTTTTAGTGCATTTTTGTCTCGCACTGCGCAATCTTGTGCAATACTTGATCAAATATATCGATCACGTTTGTTTTATTTTTTTTCGGGCTTATAATAGTACAAGAAATATAAATAATATTATTAGCCAAAGTGTATATTTTAATTGCCTTTTATGATTTGTAGGAAGGAAGTGCTGAGAGTTCATCCCAGTCAAGCCGTCTTGGGCTGACCCTGAGTAAAACATCATCATTCCTAAATATGGTGGTGAGTTCGAAAAGGGTAAGCGTGCCATTTAAGGTAAGGATATGCCGAGAAGAAGAGTGGAGGAATATGTATCTCCGGAGAAATTAAAGGCTTCCAATTTCCCGGCAATGCACCTCCAGATCAGAGGTGCATTGCTGAGAATGTTAGAAATTAATTAATGATTATATTAGTCAAAGGGAGAGTAACTTTTTCTTGAATGAGGCCACACAAATATTTCGTTCTTTTATACTCTTTCATTAAAGAAAATTAATATGCGTTATCATTCATTTACTCCACATTGCATCGTACAAATTCAATAAACCAATATTGTTGTCTTTGACTTAAAAATCTCTCACATTCTAACTAACAATCTAGAAGAAGATTTCACTCTCTTCATGCTCTGAGAACAATTCGTCATCTTCTTCTTTCTCGTGTCCATTCATTTTTACTTGAAAAAAAACACTCATTTTTGTACTTGTTTTCGTGCATTTGTTTTAGCGCGCGTCGCCATTTTTGGCTAACACTGTGCAATATAGTGCAATATTTGCAAACGACATTCGAAAAATAAAAAAAAATAATGTCTTTTCCCAACCATACATTCCTATTATTCCTTTTTTTCCCTTTATACTTTAACACTTGCAAAAGTTAATGGTCCGCGTTCAATGCTACACCTGATAAAAGATATCGATCACGTTTGTTTTAATTTTTGTCAGGCTTATAATAGTACAAGAAATAAAAACAAGATTATAAGCCAAAGTGTATAATTTTAATTGAAATTTATGATTTGTAGGAAGGAAGTGTAGAGAGTTCATCCCAGTCAAGCCGTCTTGGGCTGACCTTGAGTAAAACATCATCATTCCTAAATATGGTGGTGAGTTTGAAAAAAGGGATACTTCTTGTTTCAAGTACGGATATGCCGAGAAGAAGAATGGAGGAATATGCATCTCCGGAGAAATTAAAGGCCTCCAATTTCCAGGAAATGCACCTCCAGATTAGAAGTGCATTGCTTGCAATGTTAGAAATTAACTAATGATGATATTAGTCAAGGGGAGAGTTACTTTTTCTTGAATGAGGTCACACAAATATTTCTGTCTTTTATACTCTTTTCTTTAAAGAAAATTAATACATGTTTTCATTCATTTACTCCACATTGCATTGTACAAATTCAACAAGCAAATATTGTTGTCTTTAACTTAAAATTCTCTCACGTCCTAACTAACAATCTAGAAGAGAATTTCAGTCTCTTGAGAACAACCACCAACAACCACCAGGTTCTATCTTCTTCATCTTCTTCTTTAATCTCTCCATTCATTTTTAATTCAAAAATAAAAACTAATTTTTTACTTTTTTTTGGTGCATTTGTTTTAGTGCATTTTTGTCTCGCACTGCGCAATCTTGTGCAATACTTGATCAAATATATCGATCACGTTTGTTTTAATTTTTTTCGGGCTTATAATAGTACAAGAAATATAAATAATATTATTAGCCAAAGTGTATATTTTAATTGCCTTTTATGATTTGTAGGAAGGAAGTGCTGAGAGTTCATCCCAGTCAAGCCGTCTTGGGCTGACCCTGAGTAAAACATCATCATTCCTAAATATGGTGGTGAGTTCGAAAAGGGTAAGCGTGCCATTTAAGGTAAGGATATGCCGAGAAGAAGAGTGGAGGAATATGTATCTCCGGAGAAATTAAAGGCTTCCAATTTCCCGGCAATGCACCTCCAGATCAGAGGTGCATTGCTGAGAATGTTAGAAATTAATTAATGATTATATTAGTCAAAGGGAGAGTAACTTTTTCTTGAATGAGGCCACACAAATATTTCGTTCTTTTATACTCTTTCATTAAAGAAAATTAATATGCGTTATCATTCATTTACTCCACATTGCATCGTACAAATTCAATAAACCAATATTGTTGTCTTTGACTTAAAAATCTCTCACATTCTAACTAACAATCTAGAAGAAGATTTCACTCTCTTCATGCTCTGAGAACAATTCGTCATCTTCTTCTTTCTCGTGTCCATTCATTTTTACTTGAAAAAAAACACTCATTTTTGTACTTGTTTTCGTGCATTTGTTTTAGCGCGCGTCGCCATTTTTGGCTAACACTGTGCAATATAGTGCAATATTTGCAAACGACATTCGAAAAATAAAAAAAAATAATGTCTTTTCCCAACCATACATTCCTATTATTCCTTTTTTTCCCTTTATACTTTAACACTTGCAAAAGTTAATGGTCCGCGTTCAATGCTACACCTGATAAAAGATATCGATCACGTTTGTTTTAATTTTTGTCAGGCTTATAATAGTACAAGAAATAAAAACAAGATTATAAGCCAAAGTGTATAATTTTAATTGAAATTTATGATTTGTAGGAAGGAAGTGTAGAGAGTTCATCCCAGTCAAGCCGTCTTGGGCTGACCTTGAGTAAAACATCATCATTCCTAAATATGGTGGTGAGTTTGAAAAAAGGGATACTTCTTGTTTCAAGTACGGATATGCCGAGAAGAAGAATGGAGGAATATGCATCTCCGGAGAAATTAAAGGCCTCCAATTTCCAGGAAATGCACCTCCAGATTAGAAGTGCATTGCTTGCAATGTTAGAAATTAACTAATGATGATATTAGTCAAGGGGAGAGTTACTTTTTCTTGAATGAGGTCACACAAATATTTCTGTCTTTTATACTCTTTTCTTTAAAGAAAATTAATACATGTTTTCATTCATTTACTCCACATTGCATTGTACAAATTCAACAAGCAAATATTGTTGTCTTTAACTTAAAATTCTCTCACGTCCTAACTAACAATCTAGAAGAGAATTTCAGTCTCTTGAGAACAACCACCAACAACCACCAGGTTCTATCTTCTTCATCTTCTTCTTTAATCTCTCCATTCATTTTTAATTCAAAAATAAAAACTAATTTTTTACTTTTTTTTGGTGCATTTGTTTTAGTGCATTTTTGTCTCGCACTGCGCAATCTTGTGCAATACTTGATCAAATATATCGATCACGTTTGTTTTAATTTTTTTCGGGCTTATAATAGTACAAGAAATATAAATAATATTATTAGCCAAAGTGTATATTTTAATTGCCTTTTATGATTTGTAGGAAGGAAATGCTGAGAGTTCATCCCAGTCAAGCCGTCTTGGGCTGACCCTGAGTAAAACATCATCATTCCTAAATATGGTGGTGAGTTCGAAAAGGGTAAGCGTGCCATTTAAGGTAAGGATATGCCGAGAAGAAGAGTGGAGGAATATGTATCTCCGGAGAAATTAAAGGCTTCCAATTTCCCGGCAATGCACCTCCAGATCAGAGGTGCATTGCTGAGAATGTTAGAAATTAATTAATGATTATATTAGTCAAAGGGAGAGTAACTTTTTCTTGAATGAGGCCACACAAATATTTCGTTCTTTTATACTCTTTCATTAAAGAAAATTAATACGCGTTAACATTCATTTACTCCACATTGCATCGTACAAATTCAATAAACCAATATTGTTGTCTTTGACTTAAAAATCTCTCACATTCTAACTAACAATCTAGAAGAAGATTTCACTCTCTTCATGCTCTGAGAACAATTCGTCATCTTCTTCTTTCTCGTGTCCATTCATTTTTACTTGAAAAAAAAAACTCATTTTTTTACTTGTTTTCGTGCATTTGTTTTAGCGCGCGTCGCCATTTTTGGCTAACACTGTGCAATATAGTGCAATATTTGCAAACGACATTCGAAAAATAAAAAAAATAATGTCTTTTCCCAACCATACATTCCTATTATTCCTTTTTTTCCCTTTATACTTTAACACTTGCAAAAGTTAATGGTCCGCGTTCAATGCTACACCTGATAAAAGATATCGATCACGTTAGTTTTAATTTTTGTCAGGCTTATAATAGTACAAGAAATAAAAACAAGATTATAAGCCAAAGTGTATAATTTTAATTGGAATTTATGATTTGTAGGAAGGAAGTGTAGAGAGTTCATCCCAGTCCTGACCTTGAGTAAAACATCATCATTCATAAATATGGTGGTGAGTTTGAAAAAAGGGAATCTTCTCGTTTCAAGTACGGATTTGCCGATAAGAAGAGTGGAGGAATATATATCTCCGGAGAAATAAAAGGCCTCCAATTTCCAGGCAATGCACCTCCAGATTAGAAGTGCATTGCTTGCAATGTTAGAAATTAACTAATGATGATATTAGTCTAAGGGAGAGTTAATTTTTCTTGAATGAGGTCACACAAATATTTCTGTCTTTTATACTCTTTTCTTTAAAGAAAATTAATACATGTTTTCATTCATTTACCTCACATTGCATTGTACAAATTCAACAAGCAAATATTGTTGTCTTTAACTTAAAATTCTCTCACGTCCTAACTAACAATCTAGAAGAGAATTTCAGTCTCTTGAGAACAACCACCAACAACCACCACACCAGGTTCTATCTTCTTCATCTTCTTCTTCATTCTCTCCATTCATTTTTACTTGAAAAATAAAAACTAATTTTTTACTTTTTTTTGGTGCATTTGTTTTAGTGCATTTTTGCCTCGCACTGCGCAATCTTGTGCAATACTTGATCAAATATATCGATCACGTTTGTTTTAATTTTTGTCGGGCTTATAATAGTACCAGAAATATAAATAATATTATTAGCCAAAGTGTATATTTTAATTGCCTTTTATAATTTGTAGAAGGAAGTGCAGAGAGTTCATCCCAGTCAAGCCGTCTTGGGCTGACCCTGAGTAAAACCTCCATCATTCCTAAATATAGTGATGAGTTTGAAAAAGGTAAGCGTCCCATTTAAGGTAAGGATATGCCGAGAAGAAGAGTGGAGGAATATGTACCTCCGGAGAAATTAAAGGCTTCCAATTTCCCGGCAATGCACCTCCAGATCAGAGGTGCATTGCTGAGAATGTTAGAAATTAATTAATGAATATATTAGTCAAAGGGAGAGTAACTTTTTCTTGAATGAGGCCACACAAATATTTCGTTCTTTTACACTCTTTCATTAAAGAAAATTAATACGCGTTATCATTCATTTACTCCACATTGCATCGGACAAATTCAATAAACCAATATCGTTGTCTTTTACTTAAAAATCTCTCACATTCTAACTAACAATCTAGAAGAATATTTCACTCTCTTCATGCTCTAAGAACAATTCGTCATCTTCTTCTTTCTTGTGTCCATTCATTTTTACTTGAAAAAAAAAAACTCATTTTTTTACTTGTTTTCGTGCATTTGTTTTAGCACGCGTCGCCATTTTTGGCTAACACTGTGCAATATAGTGCAATATTTGCAAACGACATTCGAAAAATAAAAAAAATAATGTCTTTTCCCAACCATACATTCCTATTATTCCTTTTTTTCCCTTTATACTTTAACACTTGCAAAAGTTAATGGTCCACGTTCAATGCTACACCTGATAAAAGATATCGATCACGTTTGTTTTAATTTTTGTTAGGCTTATAATAGTACAAGAAATAAAAACAAGATTATAAGCCAAAGTGTATAATTTTAATTGAAATTTATGATTCGTAGGAAGGAAGTGTAGAGAGTTCATCCCAGTCAAGCCGTCTTGGGCTGACCTTGAGTAAAACATCATCATTCCTAAATATGGTGGTGAGTTTGAAAAAAGGGAATCTTCTCATTTCAAGTGCGGATATGCCGAGAAGATGAGTGGAGGAATATGTATCTCTGGAGAAATTAAAGGCCTCCAATTTTCAGGCAATGCACCTCCAGATTAGAAGTGCATTGCTTGCAATGTTAGAAATTAACTAATGATGATATTAGTCTAAGGGAGAGTTACTTTTTCTTGAATGAGGTCACACAAATATTTCTGTCTTTTATACTCTTTTCTTTAAAGAAAATTAATACATGTTTTCATTCATTTACCTCACATTGCATTGTACAAATTCAACAAGCAAATATTATTGTCTTTAACTTAAAATTCTCTCACGTCCTAACTAACAATCTAGAAGAGAATTTCAGTCTCTTGAGAACAACCACCAACAACCACCAGGTTCTATCTTCTTCATCTTCTTCTTTATTCTCTCCATTCATTTTTACTTGAAAAATAAAAACTAATTTTTTACTTTTTTTTGTTGCATTTGTTTTAGTGCATTTTTGTCTCGCACTGCGCAATCTTGTGCAATACTTGATCAAATATATCGATCACGTTTGTTTTAATTTTTGTCGGGCGTATAATAGTACAAGAAATATAAATAATATTATTAGCCAAAGTGTATATTTTAATTGCCTTTTATGATTTGTAGGAAGGAAGTGCAGAGAGTTCATCCCAGTCAAGCCGTCTTGGGCTGACCCTGAGTAAAACCTCCATCATTCCTAAATATAGTGATGAATTTGAAAAAGGTAAGCGTCCAATTTAAGGTAAGGATATGCCGAGAAGAAGAGTGGAGGAATATGTATCTCCGGAGAAATTAAAGGCTTCCAATTTCCCGGCAATGTACCTCCAGTTCAGAGGTGCATTGCTGAGAATGTTAGAAATTAATTAATGATTATATTAGTCAAAGGGAGAGTAACTTTTTCCTGAATGAGGCCACACAAATATTTCGTTCTTTTATACTCTTTCATTAAAGAAAATTAATACGCGTTATCATTCATTTACTCCACATTGCATCGTACAATTTCAATAAACCAATATTGTTGTCTTTGACTTAAAAATCTCTCACATTCTAACTAACAATCTAGAAGAAGATTTCACTCTCTTCATGCTCTGAGAACAATTCGTCATCATCTTCTTTCTCGTGTCCATTCATTTTTACTTGAAAAAAAAACTCATTTTTTTACTTGTTTTCGTGCATTTGTTTTAGCGCGCGTCGCCATTTTTGGCTAACACTGAGCAATATAGTGCAATATTTGCAAACGACATTCGAAAAATAATAAAAATAATGTCTTTTCCCAACCATACATTCCTATTATTCCTTTTTTTCCCTATATACTTTAACACTTGCAAAAGTTAATGGTCCGCGTTCAATGCTACACCTGATGAAAGATATCGATTACGTTTGTTTTAATTTTTGTCAGGCTTATAATAGTACAAGAAATAAAAACAAGATTATAAGCCAAAGTGTATAATTTTAATTGAAATTTATGATTTGTAGGAAGGAAGTGTAGAGAGTTCATCCCAGTCAAGCCGTCTTGGGCTGACCTTGAGTAAAACATCATCATTCATAAATATGGTGGTGAGTTTGAAAAAAGGGAATCTTCTCGTTTCAAGTACGGATTTGCCGAGAAGAAGAGTGGAGGAATATGTATCTCCGGAGAAATAAAAGGCCTCCAATTTCCAGGCAATGCACCTCCAGATTAGAAGTGCATTGCTTGCAATGTTAGAAATTAACTAATGATGATATTAGTCTAAGGGAGAGTTAATTTTTCTTGAATGAGGTCACACAAATATTTCTGTCTTTTATACTCTTTTCCTTAAAGAAAATTAATACATGTTTTCATTCATTTACTCCACATTGCATTGTACAAATTCAACAAGCAAATATTGTTGTCTTTAACTTAAAATTCTCTCACGTCCTAACTAACAATCTAGAAGAGAATTTCAGTCTCTTGAGAACAACCACAATCACCAACAACCACCAGGTTCTATCTTCTTCATGTTCTTCTTTATTCTCTCCATTCATTTTTACTTGAAAAATAAAAACTAATTTTTTACTTTTTTTTTGTGCATTTGTTTTAGTGCATTTTTGTCTCGCACTGCGCAATCTTGTGCAATACTTGATCAAATATATCGATCACGTTTGTTTTAATTTTTTTCGGGCGTATAATAGTACAAGAAATATAAATAATATTATTAGCCAAAGTGTATATTTTAATTGCCTTTTATGATTTGTAGGAAGGAAGTGCAGAGAGTTCATCCCAGCCGTCTTGGGCTGACCTGAGTAAAACCTCCATCATTCCTAAATATAGTGATGAGTTTGAAAAAGGTAAGCGTCCCATTTAAGGTTGCTATGCCGAGAAGAAGAGTGGAGGAATATGTATCTCCGGAGAAATTAAAGGCTTCCAATTTCCCGGCAATGCACCTCCAGATCAGAGAGGTGCATTGCTGAGAACGTTAGAAATTAATTAATGATTATATTAGTCAAAGGGAGAGTAACTTTTTCTTGAATGAGGCCACACAAATATTTCGTTCTTTTATACTCTTTCATTAAAGAAAATTAATACGCGTTATCATTCATTTACTCCACATTGCATCGGACAAATTCAATAAACCAATATCGTTGTCTTTTACTTAAAAATCTCTCACATTCTAACTAACAATCTAGAAGAATATTTCACTCTCTTCATGCTCTAAGAACAATTCGTCATCTTCTTCTTTCTTGTGTCCATTCATTTTTACTTGAAAAAAAAAACTCATTTTTTACTTGTTTTCGTGCATTTGTTTTAGCACGCGTCGCCATTTTTGGCTAACACTGTGCAATATAGTGCAATATTTGCAAACGACATTCGAAAAATAAAAAAAATAATGTCTTTTCCCAACCATACATTCCTATTATTCCTTTTTTTCCCTTTATACTTTAACACTTGCAAAAGTTAATGGTCCGCGTTCAATGCTACACCTGATAAAAGATATCGATCACGTTTGTTTTAATTTTTGTTAGGCTTATAATAGTACAAGAAATAAAAACAAGATTATAAGCCAAAGTGTATAATTTTAATTGAAATTTATGATTCGTAGGAAGGAAGTGTAGAGAGTTCATCCCAGTCAAGCCGTCTTGGGCTGACCTTGAGTAAAACATCATCATTCCTAAATATGGTGGTGAGTTTGAAAAAAGGGAATCTTCTCGTTTCAAGTGCGGATATGCCGAGAAGATGAGTGGAGGAATATGTATCTCCGGAGAAATTAAAGGCCTCCAATTTTCAGGCAATGCACCTCCAGATTAGAAGTGCATTGCTTGCAATGTTAGAAATTAACTAATGATGATATTAGTCTAAGGGAGAGTTACTTTTTCTTGAATGAGGTCACACAAATATTTCTGTCTTTTATACTCTTTTCTTTAAAGAAAATTAATACATGTTTTCATTCATTTACCTCACATTGCATTGTACAAATTCAACAAGCAAATATTGTTGTCTTTAACTTAAAATTCTCTCACGTCCTAACTAACAATCTAGAAGAGAATTTCAGTCTCTTGAAAACAACCACCAACAACCACCAGGTTCTATCTTCTTCATCTTCTTCTTTATTCTCTCCATTCATTTTTACTTGAAAAATAAAAACTAATTTTTTACTTTTTTTTGTTGCATTTGTTTTAGTGCATTTTTGTCTCGCACTGCGCAATCTTGTGCAATACTTGATCAAATATATCGATCACGTTTGTTTTAATTTTTGTCGGGCGTATAATAGTACAAGAAATATAAATAATATTATTAGCCAAAGTGTATATTTTAATTGCCTTTTATAATTTGTAGGAAGGAAGTGCAGAGAGTTCATCCCAGTCAAGCCGTCTTGGGCTGACCCTGAGTAAAACCTCCATCATTCCTAAATATAGTGATGAGTTTGAAAAAGGTAAGCGTCCAATTTAAGGTAAGGATATGCCGAGAAGAAGAGTGGAGGAATATGTATCTCCGGAGAAATTAAAGGCTTCCAATTTCCCGGCAATGCACCTCCAGATCAGAGGTGCATTGCTGAGAATGTTAGAAATTAATTAATGATTATATTAGTCAAAGGGAGAGTAACTTTTTCCTGAATGAGGCCACACAAATATTTCGTTCTTTTATACTCTTTCATTAAAGAAAATTAATACGCGTTATCATTCATTTACTCCACATTGCATCGTACAAATTCAATAAACCAATATTGTTGTCTTTGACTTAAAAATCTCTCACATTCTAACTAACAATCTAGAAGAAGATTTCACTCTCTTCATGCTCTGAGAACAATTCGTCATCATCTTCTTTCTCGTGTCCATTCATTTTTACTTGAAAAAAAAACTCATTTTTTTACTTGTTTTCGTGCATTTGTTTTAGCGCGCGTCGCCATATTTGGCTAACACTGAGCAATATAGTGCAATATTTGCAAACGACATTCGAAAAATAATAAAAATAATGTCTTTTCCCAACCATACATTCCTATTATACCTTTTTTTCCCTATATACTTTAACACTTGCAAAAGTTAATGGTCCGCGTTCAATGCTACACCTGATGAAAGATATCGATTACGTTTGTTTTAATTTTTGTCAGGCTAATAATAGTACAAGAAATAAAAACAAGATTATAAGCCAAAGTGTATAATTTTAATTGAAATTTATGATTTGTAGGAAGGAAGTGTAGAGAGTTCATCCCAGTCCTGACCTTGAGTAAAACATCATCATTCATAAATATGGTGGTGAGTTTGAAAAAAGGGAATCTTCTCGTTTCAAGTACGGATTTGCCGAGAAGAAGAGTGGAGGAATATGTATCTCCGGAGAAATAAAAGGCCTCCAATTTCCAGGCAATGCACCTCCAGATTAGAAGTGCAGTGCTTGCAATGTTAGAAATTAACTAATGATAATATTAGTCTAAGGGAGAGTTAATTTTTCTTGAATGAGGTCACACAAATATTTCTGTCTTTTATACTCTTTTCCTTAAAGAAAATTAATACATGTTTTCATTCATTTACTCCACATTGCATTGTACAAATTCAACAAGCAAATATTGTTGTCTGTAACTTAAAATTCTCTCACGTCCTAACTAACAATCTAGTAGAGAATTTCAGTCTCTTGAGAACAACCACAACCACCAACAACCACCAGGTTCTATCTTCTTCATGTTCTTCTTTATTCTCTCCATTCATTTTTACTTGAAAAATAAAAACTAATTTTTTACTTTTTTTTTGTGCATTTGTTTTAGTGCATTTTTGTCTCGCACTGCGCAATCTTGTGCAATACTTGATCAAATATATCGATCACGTTTGTTTTAATTTTTGTCGGGCTTATAATAGTACAAGAAATATAAATAATATTACTAGCCAAAGTGTATATTGTAATTGCCTTTTATGATTTGTAGGAAGGAAGTGCAGAGAGTTCATCCCAGTCAAGCCGTCTTGGGCTGACCCTGAGTAAAACCTCCATCATTCCTAAATATAGTGATGAGTTTGAAAAAGGTAAGCGTCCCATATAAGGTAAGGATATGCCGAGAAGAAGAGTGGAGGAATATGTATCTCCGGAGAAATTAAAGGCTTCCAATTTCCCGGCAATGCACCTCCAGATCAGAGGTGCATTGCTGAGAATGTTAGAAATTAATTAGTGATTATATTAGTAAAAGGGAGAGTAACTTTTTCCTGAATGAGGCCACACAAATATTTCGTTCTTTTATACTCTTTCATTAAAGAAAATTAATACGCGTTATCATTCATTTACTCCACATTGCATCGTACAAATTCAATAAACCAATATTGTTGTCTTTGACTTAAAAATCTCTCACATTCTAACTAACAATCTAGAAGAAGATTTCACTCTCTTCATGCTCTGAGAACAATTCGTCATCATCTTCTTTCTCGTGTCCATTCATTTTTACTTGAAAAAAAAACTCATTTTTTTACTTGTTTTCGTGCATTTGTTTTAGCGCGCGTCGCCACATTTGGCTAACACTGAGCAATATAGTGCAATATTTGCAAACGACATTCGAAAAATAATAAAAATAATGTCTTTTCCCAACCATACATTCCTATTATACCTTTTTTTCCCTATATACTTTAACACTTGCAAAAGTTAATGGTCCGCGTTCAATGCTACACCTGATGAAAGATATCGATTACGTTTGTTTTAATTTTTGTCAGGCTAATAATAGTACAAGAAATAAAAACAAGATTATAAGCCAAAGTGTATAATTTTAATTGAAATTTATGATTTGTAGGAAGGAAGTGTAGAGAGTTCATCCCAGTCAAGCCGTCTTGGGCTGACCTTGAGTAAAACATAATCATTCCTAAATATGGTGGTGAGTTTGAAAACTGGGAATCTTCTCGTTTCAAGTACGGATTTGCCGAGAAGAAGAGTGGAGGAATATGTATCTCCGGAGAAATTAAAGGCCTCCAATTTCCAGGCAATGCACCTCCAGATTAGAAGTGCATTGCTTGCAATGTTAGAAATTAACTAATGATGATATTAGTCTAAGGGAGAGTTAATTTTTCTTGAATGAGGTCACACAAATATTTCTGTCTTTTATACTCTTTTCCTTAAAGAAAATTAATACATGTTTTCATTCATTTACTCCACATTGCATTGTACAAATTCAACAAGCAAATATTGTTGTCTTTAACTTAAAATTCTCTCACGTCCTAACTAACAATCTAGAAGAGAATTTCAGTCTCTTGAGAACAACCACAACCACCAACAACCACCAGGTTCTATCTTCTTCATCTTCTTCTTTATTCTCTCCATTCATTTTTACTTGAAAAATAAAAAGTAATTTTTTACTTTTTTTTGGTGCATTTGTTTTAGTGCATTTTTGTCTCGCACTGCGCAATCTTGTGCAATACTTGATCAAATATATCGATCACGTTTGTTTTAATTTTTGTCGGGCTTATAATAGTACAAGAAATATAAATAATATTATTAGCCAAAGTGTATATTTTAATTGCCTTTTATGATTTGTAGGAAGGAAGTGCAGAGAGTTCATCCCAGTCAAGCCGTCTTGGGCTGACCCTGAGTAAAACCTCCATCATTCCTAAATATAGTGATGAGTTTGAAAAAGGTAAACGTCCCATTTAAGGTAAGGATATGCCGAGAAGAAGAGTGGAGGAATATGTACCTCGGGAGAAATTAAAGGCTTCCAATTTCCCGGCAATGCACCTCCAGATCAGAGGTGCATTGCTGAGAACGTTAGAAATTAATTAATGATTATATTAGTCAAAGGGAGAGTAACTTTTTCTTGAATGAGGCCACACAAATATTTCGTTCTTTTATACTCTTTCATTAAAGAAAATTAATACGCGTTATCATTCATTTACTCCTCATTGCATCGGACAAATTCAATAAACCAATATTGTTGTCTTTGACTTAAAAATCTCTCACATTCTAACTAACAATCTAGAAGAAGATTTCACTCTCTTCATGCTCTGAGAACAATTCGTCATCTTCTTCTTTCTCGTGTCCATTCATTTTTACTTGAAAAAAAAAAACTCATTTTTTTACTTGTTTTCGTGCATTTGTTTTAGCGCGCGTCGCCATTTTTGGCTAACACTTTGCAATATAGTGCAATATTTGCAAACGACATTCGAAAAATAAAAAAAATAATGTCTTTTCCCAACCATACATTCCTATTATTCCTTTTTTTCCCTTTATACTTTAACACTTGCAAAAGTTAATGGTTCGCGTTCAATGCTACACCTGATGAAAGATATCGATCACGTTTGTTTTAATTTTTGTCAGGCTTATAATAGTACAAGAAATAAAAACAAGATTATAAGCCAAAGTCTATAATTTTAATTGAAATTTATGATTCATAGGAAGGAAGTGTAGAGAGTTCATCCCAGTCAAGCCGTCTTGGGCTGACCTTGAGTACAACATCATCATTCCTAAATATGGTGGTGAGTTTGAAAAAAGGGAATCTTCTCGTTTCAAGTGCGTATATGCCGAGAAGAAGAGTGGAGGAATATGTATCTCCAGAGAAATTAAAGGCCTCCAATTTTCAGGCAATGCACCTCCAGATTAGAAGTGCATTGCTTGCAATGTTAGAAATTAACTAATGATGATATTAGTCTAAGGGAGAGTTACTTTTTCTTGAATGAGGTCACACAAATATTTCTGTCTTTTATACTCTTTTCTTTAAAGAAAATTAATACATGTTTTCATTCATTTACTCCACATTGCATCGGACAAATTCAATAAACCAATATTGTTGTCTTTGACTTAAAAATCTCTCAAATTCTAACTAACAATCTAGAAGAAGATTTCACTCTCTTCTTCATGCTCTGAGAACAATTCGTCATCTTCTTCTTTCTCGTGTCCATTCATTTTTACTTGAAAAAAAAAACTCATTTTTTTACTTGTTTTCGTGCATTTATTTTAGCGCGCGTCGCCATTTTTGGCTAACACTGTGCAATATAGTGCAATATTTGCAAACGACATTCGAAAAATAGAAAAAATAATGTCTTTTCCCAACCATACATTCCTATTATTCCTTTTCTTCCCTTTATACTTTAACACTTGCAAAAGTTAATGGTCCGCGTTCAATGCTACACCTGATAAAAGATATCGATCACGTTTGTTTTAATTTTTGTCAGGCTTATAATAGTACAAGAAATAAAAACAAGATTATAAGCCCAAGTGTATAATTTTAATTGAAATTTATGATTCGTAGGAAGGAAGTGTAGAGAGTTCATCCCAGTCAAGCCGTCTTGGGCTGACCTTGAGTACAACATCATCATTCCTAAATATGGTGGTGAGTTTGAAAAAAGGGAATCTTCTCGTTTCAAGTGCGGATATGCCGAGAAGATGAGTGGAGGAATATGTATCTCCGGAGAAATTAAAGGCCTCCAATTTTCAGGCAATGCACCTCCAGATTAGAAGTGCATTGCTTGCAATGTTAGAAATTAACTAATGATGATATTAGTCTAAGGGAGAGTTACTTTTTCTTGAATGAGGTCACACAAATATTTCCGTCTTTTATACTCTTTTCTTTAAAGAAAATTAATACATGTTTTCATTCATTTACCTCACATTGCATTGTACAAATTCAACAAGCAAATATTGTTGTCTTTAACTTAAAATTCTCTCACGTCCTAATTAACAATCTAGAAGAGAATTTCAGTCTCTTGAGAACAACCACCAACAACCACCAGGTTCTATCTTCTTCATCTTCTTCTTTATTCTCTCCATTCATTTTTACTTGAAAAATAAAAACTAATTTTTTACTTTTTTTTGTTGCATTTGTTTTAGTGCATTTTTGTCTCGCACTGCGCAATCTTGTGCAATACTTGATCAAATATATCGATCACGTTTGTTTTAATTTTTGTCGGGCGTATAATAGTACAAGAAATATAAATAATATTATTAGCCAAAGTGTATATTTTAATTGCCTTTTATGATTTGTAGGAATGAAGTGCAGAGAGTTCATCCCAGTCAAGCCGTCTTGGGCTGACCCTGAGTAAAACCTCCATCATTCCTAAATATAGTGATGAGTTTGAAAAAGGTAAGCGTCCAATTTAAGGTAAGGATATGCCGAGAAGAAGAGTGGAGGAATATGTATCTCCGGAGAAATTAAAGGCTTCCAATTTCCCGGCAATGCACCTCCAGATCAGAGGTGCATTGCTGAGAATGTTAGAAATTAATTAATGATTATATTAGTCAAAGGGAGAGTAACTTTTTCCTGAATGAGGCCACACAAATATTTCGTTCTTTTATACTCTTTCATTAAAGAAAATTAATACGCGTTATCATTCATTTGTATATTATTAGCCAAAGTGTATATTTTAATTGCCTTTTATGATTTGTAGGAAGGAAGTGCAGAGAGTTCATCCCAGCCGTCTTGGGCTGACCTGAGTAAAACCTCCATCATTCCTAAATATAGTGATGAGTTTGAAAAAGATAAGCGTCCCATTTAAGGTTGCTATGCCGAGAAGAAGAGTGGAGGAATATGTATCTCCGGAGAAATTAAAGGCTTCCAATTTCCCGGCAATGCACCTCCAGATCAGAGAGGTGCATTGCTGAGAACGTTAGAAATTAATTAATGATTATATTAGTCAAAGGGAGAGTAACTTTTTCTTGAATGAGGCCACACAAATATTTCGTTCTTTTATACTCTTTCATTAAAGAAAATTAATACGCGTTATCATTCATTTAGAAGAATCTCTCACATTCTAACTAACAATCTAGAAGAGAATTTCAGTCTCTTGAGAACAACCACAATCACCAACAACCACCAGGTTCTATCTTCTTCATGTTCTTCTTTATTCTCTCCATTCATTTTTACTTGAAAAATAAAAACTAATTTTTTACTTTTTTTTTGTGCATTTGTTTTAGTGCATTTTTGTCTCGCACTGCGCAATCTTGTGCAATACTTGATCAAATATATCGATCACGTTTGTTTTAATTTTTTTCGGGCGTATAATAGTACAAGAAATATAAATAATATTATTAGCCAAAGTGTATATTTTAATTGCCTTTTATGATTTGTAGGAAGGAAGTGCAGAGAGTTCATCCCAGCCGTCTTGGGCTGACCTGAGTAAAACCT
Organism: Salvia hispanica; assembly: GCF_029641045.1. Taxonomy (NCBI): domain Eukaryota; kingdom Viridiplantae; phylum Streptophyta; class Magnoliopsida; order Lamiales; family Lamiaceae; genus Salvia; species Salvia hispanica. The sequence continues at coordinate 49,421,246 of NC_142692.1, read as the reverse complement.
CCATCATTCCTAAATATAGTGATGAGTTTGAAAAAGGTAAGCGTCCCATTTAAGGTTGCTATGCCAAGAAGAAGAGTGGAGGAATATGTATCTCCGGAGAAATTAAAGGCTTCCAATTTCCCGGCAATGTACCTCCAGATCAGAGAGGTGCATTGCTGAGAACGTTAGAAATTAATTAATGATTATATTAGTCAAAGGGAGAGTAACTTTTTCTTGAATGAGGCCACACAAATATTTCGTTCTTTTATACTCTTTCATTAAAGAAAATTAATACGCGTTATCATTAAAAATCTCTCACATTCTAACTAACAATCTAGAAGAAGATTTCACTCTCTTCATGCTCTGAGAACAATTCGTCATCTTCTTCTTTCTCGTGTCCATTCATTTTTACTTGAAAAAAAAAACTCATTTTTTTACTTGTTTTCGTGCATTTGTTTTAGCGCGCGTCGCCATTTTTGGCTAACACTGTGCAATATAGTGCAATATTTGCAAACGACATTCGAAAAATAAAAAAAATAATGTCTTTTCCCAACCATACATTCCTATTATTCCTTTTTTTCCCTTTATACTTTAACACTTGCAAAAGTTAATGGTTCGCGTTCAATGCTACACCTGATAAAATATATCGATCACGTTTGTTTTAATTTTTGTCAGGCTTATAATAGTACAAGAAATAAAAACAAGATTATAAGCCAAAGTGTATAATTTTAATTGAAATTTATGATTCGTAGGAAGTAAGTTTAGAGAGTTCATCCCAGTCAAGCCGTCTTGGGCTGACCTTGAGTACAACATCATCATTCCTAAATATGGTGGTGAGTTTGAAAAAAGGGAATCTTCTCGTTTCAAGTGCGGATATGCCGAGAAGAAGAGTGGAGGAATATGTATCTCCGGAGAAATTAAAGGCCTCCAATTTTCAGGCAATGCACCTCCAGATTAGAAGTGCATTGCTTGCAATGTTAGAAATTAACTAATGATGATATTAGTCTAAGGGAGAGTTACTTTTTCTTGAATGAGGTCACACAAATATTTCTGTCTTTTATACTCTTTTCTTTAAAGAAAATTAATACATGTTTTCATTCATTTACTCCACATTGCATTCTACAAATTCAACAAGCAAATATTGTTGTCTTTAACTTAAAATTCTCTCACGTCCTAACTAACAATCTAGAAGAGAATTTCAGTCTCTTGAGAACAACCACCAACAACCACCAGGTTCTATCTTCTTCATCTTTTTCTTTATTCTCTCCATTCATTTTTACTTGAAAAATAAAAACTAATTTTTTACTTTTTTTTGGTGCATTTGTTTTAGTGCATTTGTGTCTCGCACTGCGCAATCTTGTGCAATACTTGATCAAATATATCGATCACGTTTGTTTTAATTTTTTTCGGGCGTATAATAGTACAAGAAATATAAATAATATTATTAGCCAAAGTGTATATTTTAATTACCTTTTATGATTTGTAGGAAGGAAGTGCAGAGAGTTCATCCCAGTCAAGCCGTCTTGGGCTGACCCTGAGTAAAACCTCCATCATTCCTAAATATAGTGATGAGTTTGAAAAAGGTAAGTGTCCCATTTAAGGTTGCTATGCCGAGAAGAAGAGTGGAGGAATATGTATCTCCGGAGAAATTAAAGGCTTCCAATTTCCCGGCAATGCACCTCCAGATCAGAGGTGCATTGCTGAGAATGTTAGAAATTAATTAATGATTATATTAGTCAAAGGGAGAGTAACTTTTTCTTGAATGAGGCCACACAAATATTTCGTTCTTTTATACTCTTTCATTAAAGAAAATTAATACGCGTTATCATTCATTTACTCCACATTGCATCGTACAAATTCAATAAACCAATATTGTTGTCTTTGACTTAAAAATCTCACACATTCTAACTAACAATCTAGAAGAAGATTTCACTCTCTTCATGCTCTGAGAACAATTCGTCATCTTCTTCTTTCTCGTGTCCATTCATTTTTACTTGAAAAAAAAAACTCATTTTTTTACTTGTTTTCGTGCATTTGTTTTAGCGCGCGTCGCCACTTTTGGCTAACACTGTGCAATATAGTGCAATATTTGCAAACGACATTCGAAAAATATAAAAAATAATGTCTTTTCCCAACCATACATTCCTATTATTCCTTTTTTTCCCTTTATACTTTACCACTTGAAAAAGTTAATAGTCCGCGTTCAATGCTACACCTGATAAAAGATATCGATCACGTTTGTTTTAATTTTTGTCAGGCTTATAATAGTACAAGAAATAAAACAAACGTGATCGATATCTTTTATCAAGTGTAGCATTGATAGAAATAAAAACAAGATTATAAGCCAAAGTGTATAATTTTAATTGAAATTTATGATTTGTAGGAAGGAAGTGTAGAGAGTTCATCCCAGTCAAGCCGTCTTGGGCTGACCTTGAGTAAAACATCATCATTCCTAAATATGGTGGTGAGTTTGAAAAAAGGGAATCTTCTCGTTTCAAGTACGGATTTGCCGAGAAGAAGAGTGGAGGAATATGTATCTCCGGAGAAATTAAAGACCTCCAATTTCCAGGCAATGCACCTCCAGATTAGAAGTGCATTGCTTGCAATGTTAGAAATTAACTAATGATGATATTAGTCTAAGGGAGAGTTAATTTTTCTTGAATGAGGTCACACAAATATTTCTGTCTTTTATACTCTTTTCCTTAAAGAAAATTAATACATGTTTTCATTCATTTACTCCACATTGCATTGTACAAATTCAACAAGCAAATATTGTTGTCTTTAACTTAAAATTCTCTCACGTCCTAACTAACAATCTAGAAGAGAATTTCAGTCTCTTGAGAACAACCACAACCACCAACAACCACCAGGTTCTATCTTCTTCATCTTCTTCTTTAATCTCTCCATTCATTTTTAATTGAAAAATAAAAACTAATTTTTTACTTTTTTTTGGTGCATTTGTTTTAGTGCATTTTTGTCTCGCACTGCGCAATCTTGTGCAATACTTGATCAAATATATCGATCACGTTTGTTTTAATTTTTGTCGGGCTTATAATAGTACAAGAAATATAAATAATATTATTAGCCAAAGTGTATATTTTAATTGCCTTTTATGATTTGTAGGAAGGAAGTGCAGAGAGTTCATCCCAGTCAAGCCGTCTTGGGCTGACCCTGAGTAAAACCTGCATCATTCCTAAATATAGTGATGAGTTTGAAAAAGGTAAACGTCCCATTTAAGGTAAGGATATGCCGAGAAGAAGAGTGGAGGAATATGTACCTCCGGAGAAATTAAAGGCTTCCAATTTCCCGGCAATGCACCTCCAGATCAGAGGTGCATTGCTGAGAACGTTAGAAATTAATTAATGATTATATTAGTCAAAGGGAGAGTAACTTTTTCTTGAATGAGGCCACACAAATATTTCGTTCTTTTATACTCTTTCATTAAAGAAAATTAATACGCGTTATCATTCATTTACTCCTCATTGCATCGGACAAATTCAATAAACCAATATTGTTGTCTTTGACTTAAAAATCTCTCACATTCTAACTAACAATCTAGAAGAAGATTTCACTCTCTTCATGCTCTGAGAACAATTCGTCATCTTCTTCTTTCTCGTGTCCATTCATTTTTACTTAAAAAAAAAACTCATTTTTTTACTTGTTTTCGTGCATTTATTTTAGCGCGCGTCGCCATTTTTGGCTAACACTGTGCAATATAGTGCAATATTTGCAAACGACATTCGAAAAATAAAAAAAATAATGTCTTTTCCCAACCATACATTCCTATTATTCCTTTTTTTCCCTTTATACTTTAACACTTGCAAAAGTTAATGGTTCGCGTTCAATGCTACACCTGATAAAAGATATCGATCACGTTTGTTTTAATTTTTGTCAGGCTTATAATAGTACAAGAAATAAAAACAAGATTATAAGCCAAAGTGTATAATTTTAATTGAAATTTATGATTCGTAGGAAGGAAGTGTAGAGAGTTCATCCCAGTCAAGCCGTCTTGGGCTGACCTTGAGTACAACATCATCATTCCTAAATATGGTGGTGAGTTTGAAAAAAGGGAATCTTCTCGTTTCAAGTGCGGATATGCCGAGAAGAAGAGTGGAGGAATATGTATCTCCGGAGAAATTAAAGGCCTCCAATTTTCAGGCAATGCACCTCCAGATTAGAAGTGCATTGCTTGCAATGTTAGAAATTAACTAATGATGATATTAGTCTAAGGGAGAGTTACTTTTTCTTGAATGAGGTCACACAAATATTTCTGTCTTTTATACTCTTTTCTTTAAAGAAAATTAATACATGTTTTCATTCATTTACTCCACATTGCATCGGACAAATTCAATAAACCAATATTGTTGTCTTTGACTTAAAAATCTCTCAAATTCTAACTAACAATCTAGAAGAAGATTTCACTCTCTTCATGCTCTGAGAACAATTCGTCATCTTCTTCTTTCTCGTGTCCATTCATTTTTACTTGAAAAAAAAAACTCATTTTTTTACTTGTTTTCGTGCATTTATTTTAGCGCGCGTCGCCATTTTTGGCTAACACTGTGCAATATAGTGCAATATTTGCAAACGACATTCGAAAAAGAAAAAAAATAATGTCTTTTCCCAACCATACATTGCTATTATTCCTTTTCTTCCCTTTATACTTTAACACTTGCAAAAGTTAATGATCCGCGTTCAATGCTACACCTGATAAAAGATATCGATCACGTTTGTTTTAATTTTTGTCAGGCTTATAATAGTACAAGAAATAAAAACAAGATTATAAGCCAAAGTGTATAATTTTAATTGAAATTTATGATTCGTAGGTAGGAAGTGTTCATCCCAGTCAAGCCGTCTTGGGCTGACCTTGAGTAAAACATCATCATTCCTAAATATGGTGGTGAGTTTGAAAAAAGGGAATCTTCTCGTTTCAAGTGCGGATATGCCGAGAAGAAGAGTGGAGGAATATGTATCTCCGGAGAAATTAAAGGCCTCCAATTTTCAGGCAATGCACCTCCAGATTAGAAGTGCATTGCTTGCAATGTTAGAAATTAACTAATGATGATATTAGTCTAAGGGAGAGTTACTTTTTCTTGAATGAGGTCACACAAATATTTCTGTCTTTTATACTCTTTTCTTTAAACAAAATTAATACATGTTTTCATTCATTTACTCCACATTGCATTGTACAAATTCAACAAGCAAATATTGTTGTCTTTAACTTAAAATACTCTCACGTCCTAACTAACAATCTAGAAGAGAATTTCAGTCTCTTGAGAACAACCACCAACAACCACCAGGTTCTATCTTCTTCATGTTCTTCTTTATTCTCTCCATTCATTTTTACTTGAAAAATAAAAACTAATTTTTTACTTTTTTTTGGTGCATTTGTTTTAGTGCATTTTTGTCTCGCACTGCGCAATCTTGTGCAATACTTGATCAAATATATCGATCACGTTTGTTTTAATTTTTTTCGGGCGTATAATAGTACAAGAAATATAAATAATATTATTAGCCAAAGTGTATATTTTAATTGCCTTTTATGATTTGTAGGAAGGAAGTGCGGAGAGTTAATCCCAGTCAAGCCGTCTTGGGCTGACCCTGAGTAAAACCTCCATCATTCCTAAATATAGTGATGAGTTTGAAAAAGGTAAGCGTCCCATATAAGGTAAGGATATGCCGAGAAGAAGAGTGGAGGAATATGCATCTCCGGAGAAATTAAAGGCTTTCAATTTCCCGGCAATGCACCTCCAGATCAGAGGTGCATTGCTGAGAATGTTAGAAATTAATTAGTGATTATATTAGTCAAAGGGAGAGTAACTTTTTCCTGAATGAGGCCACACAAATATTTCGTTCTTTTATACTCTTTCATTAAAGAAAATTAATACGCGTTATCATTCATTTACTCCACATTGCATCGTACAAATTCAATAAACCAATACTGTTGTCTTTGACTTAAATATCTCTCACATTCTAACTAACAATCTAGAAGAAGATTTCACTCTTTTCATGCTCTGATATTAATTCGTCATCTTCTTCTTTCTCGTGTCCATTCATTTTTACTTGAAAAAAAAAACTCATTTTTTTACTTGTTTTCGTGCATTTGTTTTAGCGCGCGTCGCCATTTTTGGCTAACACTATGCAATATAGTGCAATATTTGCAAACGACATTCGAAAAATAAAAAAAATAATGTCTTTTCCCAACCATACATTCCTATTATTCCTTTTTTTCCCTTTATACTTTAACACTTGCAAAAGTTAATGGTCCGCGTTCAATGCTACACCTGATAAAAGATATCGATCACGTTTGTTTTAATTTTTGTCAGGCTTATAATAGTACAAGAAATAAAAACAAGATTATAAGCCAAAGTGTAATACCCCCATCTTAATTCTTCTTTTAACTTATGGAATTTTCGATAAAATTTAGGCGCATGTCAAACTTTAGAATTTTTTTTATATATTGGTGTTTGACTTAGTTGGATATGCCTAACTAAAAATTATGTTTCGAACTATAAATGAAAGGGAGCAACAAGTGAATTAAAACGAAATGCGGTACTTAAGCAATAAAAAGTCCATGTCACGAATGAAAATTTATGTACGCATCTCTGGACTTACTATTTATCTTACATAATTGAAACATGAAATTTGAAGAAAGAATGTAAAATACAAAAGAAAAGTTCTTTGGGCCTCTTTCTCCCGAACCCAAGTCGCACCCCCACCGCGACCATACCGACCATATGATTACATGGAATACCGGTGACGATCACATCAGACCGTGATCCAAAATTTACTTCTAGATTTTGGATAGGCTTGCAACAAGAGCTGGGCACTAGATTGAATTTCAGTACTACATTCCATCCACAGACTGATGGGCAGTCTGAAAGAACGATCCAGACTTTGGAAGATATGCTGAGAGCCATAGTGCTCAACCGTGGAGGAAACTGAGAACCAGTACTACCACTTATAAAGTTGCTTACAGCAACAGACAACTATAAACATAGCCCCATATGAAGCATTGTATGGAAAGAAATGCATCAGTGAGAGAAAGATGCTCGGACCGGATTCTGTAGAGGAGGTGATAGAGATCGTCCGTCAGTTCCGTGAGGGAATCAAGGAAGTTCAAGATAGGCAAAAGTCTTACGCAGATGATCGCCGAACCGATCTGCAGTTCAAGACGGGAGACAAAGTTTTTCTGAAGGTATCCCCGCCTAAAGGAATTACAAGATTCGGCGTCAGGGGCAAGCTAAGACCGCATTTCATCGAGCCATAGGGAATTCTAGAAGAAGTTGGTACCATTGCGTACAGATTGGCACTACCACTGAGTTTCGGAAACATGGACAATATTTTGATCGGTCACAATTGGGAAATATGTGTTTGGCCTCAAATGCATAGTCTACCAAGAAGAAATAGTGTTAAACTCACATTTAAACTATGAAGAAAAGCCAAAGGCAATTTTTGGATTGGAAATTAAAAGAGTTGAGGAATAAATATATTGTAACTGTGGAAGCATCACGGCCACGAAGAAGCTACGTGGGAATTGGAAGACAAGATGAAGGAAAAGTACCCAGAGCTTTTTGAGTGACAGAAGCAAAATTTTGGGACGAAATTTTCGTTAAGGAGGGTAGAATGTAATACCCCCATCTTAATTCTTCTTTTAACTTATGGAATTTTCGATAAAATTTAGGCGCATGTCAAACTTTAGAATTTTTTTTATATATTGGTGTTTGCTTAGTTGGATATGCCTAACTAAAAATTATGTTTCGAACTATAAATGAAAGGGAGCAACAAGTGAATTAAAACGAAATGCGGTACTTAAGCAATAAAAAGTCCATGTCACGAATGAAAATTTATATACGCATCTCTGGACTTACTATTTATCTTACATAATTGAAACATGAAATTTGAAGAAAGAATGTAAAATACAAAAGAAAAGTTCTTTGGGCCTCTTTCTCCCGAACCCAAGTCGCACCCCCACCGCGACCATACCGACCAGCTCATTGGGCCTGGGGCAGCGAGCCCGAGGGCCCGGGGCAGCAAGCCGTCGAGGACAGCAGCGTGGCAGCCAAGTTGTTTTCTTCCTCCTGCAAGATGAAACAAGTTGTGGTTACTAAAGAACAAGAGGAACTAATGAAGCTCTTAATAGAGGGAAAAGAAACACCTCTTCTTTAGCTATGAAGGACCAAAGACTCACCAAAAATAGCAAGTCAAATCTGCCTTGTACTCCCCTCCCAAAACAGCCCTGCACACCAGCCTTTCCTAGTCACATAAACCACCAAAATAAGTAAATAAGAAGTCCTTTTGTCCCAAGCTAAACACCAAGCTACATTAAATTAAAGTTGCTGCAAAAGATGAAAGAAAAGGGAGATTTGCTGCAGGAAAATAACAAGAAATACAACAGCTTCAATTAAGGCTTCACGAGTACACACTCTTGCCTATAAAATCCCCTCCACACCACCTTTGATCACCCTCCTACACACCATAAGTTTTTCCCAGCAACATAGAAAGTTGAGAGTAGGAGATATTGAGTTCTAGGAGCAGAACCAGTAGCTGCTGCAGAGGTAATACATCTCCATCCTTCTCCCATATGATTTACTCACATCATCATATAGTAACTAAAACCTCAAGCATGTTAGAGCCCCTTCAAAATCTTGACATACTAGAAATGAGGGAAGAACAGTAGCACACAAAGCTCAAACATGCCCTTTTATGAAATGGAACAGAAGAAAACGCTACTTTCCTCTTAAACTTAAGAATTCATAACAACAATACTTATCTAATGCTTTTGATAAAAGATTTAGGATTTAGAGCAGAGACCTCCTAATAAACTCATAGATCATCAAGTAACAACTAAGCTTAGCTACTGTCGAATAAAGCCACAACATAAGCTAAGTAAGGAAAGAAGGAAGGACTTAATTCAAGGCCGAGGGGCCGCCTCGGAGGCCACCGGCGATGGCACTGCAGGAGCAGTAGCGCGAGACGGCGGCGCTGGCCGTGCGACGGAGTTGACGCCGGCTCGTCGTCGCCCAGAACTAGAAGCTGGCGGTGGAGTGAGCAAGACAGAGAAGCGGAGGGAGAAAGGCGATGCCTCCTCTCTGCTGCTGGACTCGCCGAGGGTGGCTGGAGTCGGCGCTGTCGAGTGAAGGCCGAGAGAATGGCCGGAGCTACTGCCTCCTGAAGAACTCCGTGGAGAAATGAGCGCCGGCGTTGCTCCGGCGACGCAGAGAAGTGGCGAGGTTTCCGCCGAGGGAGAAAAGGAGAAGAGCTGCTGTTGCGTTTTCTATTTTGGGAAATTGTGGTGTGAATAGAGAAATCGACGGAGAGAGAGAGGAGGGGAAGGGGATCGAATTTCCGGCGGCGCAGGGGAGGCGCCGACCGGAGCAGCGAACGGCGAAGGGGAGGCGTCGCGCCGTCGTTCCTCTTCAAAAACTAGGGATTTAGGAATTTGGGATTTGAGAAAATGAGAGGGGAGAGGGTATCGATGGAGATGAGAGGGAGTTGGGCCATTTTTCTCTTAATTAAATGTTTGGGCCTCCCTTTACTTTTGTTCTGGGCCTCAATTAACTAACAAGATGGGCTAGTAGTGATAAGTATTAAATTGGGCCACTAATTAAAATAAAGTATGGATTAAGAATTTAATTAAATCATGGGCTCTCCTATGATGTTGGTTAAATAATTAACGGTTCGCTAATTTTTTTTCTCGAAGATAAGTCTAATGTTCTGAACCTTAGTTTAAGCGCTCGAATAATTAATTTTAAGAATTTATGCGCTAACGATGAATGGACCTCGAGCTTATTTAGTGCTTGAATAAATGGCAAAGGAGGTAACGCCCTCTAGTTAAGCGAATAATTTTCCCGATTTAATTAAATCTACTGATTTAATTAATATTCAAGAATTCTAGAACTCTTCTAGAAAATTAAGAGAGAGAATAAAATGATCACGCACTTAGGATGCATTCATGTTTAAGCTTAATGGATATCTCAAAATCTAATTAAGTATATGATTATTTTATTTCCTAAAGGGACGTCTTCACACGGCGTCTAAGGCCAAGTTAAAGGACTTACGGATAGAGATTTTGCTTTGAGGTGGGCATTCTTTTAAACGTGATTTCAGTATGAAAATGTGATTCTTTGCTCAAGTATGTTGTCATGCCATGTTTTGGTTTTATGATTACCTATCTGCTTGGCTATGCCAATTTAGTTAAATCGAATTCGGGTCCCAGTAGGGCCGCAAACCCTACTCGGACTAGTGTACACATGAGGGGACCGTGAGCTAACAAATGAGTTGGCCGGTCCAGTGACCGTCGTGGAATGTGGCCACATTCCCGGTTCACATCAGTTTCAGATATGGTATATCTATGTTATGTGATTGCGCAATCAAATCTTTACTAAAGGAAAAGTATTTTTAGTGACTCGGGTCTTTTAAGTAAAACCCCGTGATCACTCAACTGTGGCATTGACAATTAAAGATAGAACTATTTTTGGCAATGTGCCCACGGAGTATATCAAATACTCAGCCCTGCATGTTATTTTCAAATGTGCAGGTTGAACGTGTACGAGGAGGCGAAGGTGTTGGGACAAGACTTCTATATAAGTAGTTAGGTAACCCAAAGTAGCATGTCTTCATACGTGCTATTTTGTCTTGGACTCTTCCGCTGCAAATCTAGAATTATGTGCTAGAAAGCTATGAACTTAGTCTTGATACTCTGATCACGTTTTGACTATGTACCCATATGCCTTTGATACTATTGATTTGAGTGATTTCATCCTTTTTATGTTGCCCCTTGATTATTGAGAATCGTTTAGTCGCGAAATAGCTACGCTCACTAGCACTAGGGAGTTGTGGTCGTGACAGAGTGGTATCAGAGCAACGTTCTTTCGCTCTGGACCCAAGAACCTTCTTTTCAAGCCTTAGTCTAGAATGATAGTACTAGACTAGAATAGTACTAAAATGGAAAGCTTAAAGGGACCCAACACCTCGACTCGTCACGTTCAACTGCAGCAATGAGGTAAGAAAGAAGTTCTTACCAGAAAATTTTCAGTTATTCATGAAAGAACTTGATAAGAGGAAAAATTTTCTTTCTGAAGATGTTGTGAAAACATTCAAGGTTTTCAAGGAAAAGCATGTAAATTTCAATTTTCCTATGAACTATGGAATTTCAAGTTTAAAATGTTAGGCATAAGGATGTCTTGAGACAAATGCTAAAGTATTATTAATTACGCATGCTCGATTATGTGAAGTATGATGATAGATTAAGGAACCTTTTAGAAAGTTACGGAATGACTAACGCATGCGAACATAGTATGCCTAAGAAGTACATTAGGCTGAACGCTCTTGAACAGTGATATAAGTTGATGACTTCCTTTCCGCTTGCCTAAGCGATAAAATGAACAAGTATATGCAAGTTAGGGCAAACCCCTAATTTTGTTTTAAGGATGAGGAAATATAGATGAAAGTGTCTAAAAGTGGACCCCACACCTTTTCCTCTACCATATGTCTTGACGAGACCACAAATCCATGATGTTGTAATTGGAACAATTCCAAATGTACAATAATGAACCTAACAATTTATAAATAACCCATCTATTCTTAGATGGTAACGATCACACGAGATACGAGAAACTACCTACGGCACATGGGCGTCTGTTGAACGTTTTAAATGATGAGAACAACATGAAGTTCCCTTTGTCTTCATGAACTCAATCATAACCAAAATGAGCGTACCCTCGATCCAGTAAAGGAGGTGTATCCTTACACGAAAAGATATCGTACCTACGATCTAATTAAGTGATCCAGTCTTGCGTAGCAAGTCAAGGAAGCTACGCGATCTAGAAACAATGCTTATAGCACGTTGTGAAGCATGATGGAGAGTGCAATGTTTTACGAGAATGACCGCCCTGACTTATCGAGAACATTATGAAAATATGACCTTCAACGACAGTTATTAGTAGTAACACCAGAATCCTAGCTTGGAATGTATGGTTTCCTAGAACGCTCTGATCATGTTCGAGATCCGAAAGAACAACCAAGGAAGTGTCACATAACTGGGACAGATGATTATGATCAACAGTACTTACTTGGATTCCCATCGATTTCTTTCTATGAACCTCTTTAATGAAAATGCCCTCGTCTACTTTAGACTCTAGAATGCAAGTAATGCCTCACTTTTTCCTCTCCTATGAAAGTTGTGGCTCTCTTTCAGTTTATTGGCTATAGTAGTTGAGCTCATTGTTCAGAAAATGTAAAGTGTTGACTTCATAAGCTCCGGTCATAAACCTTCGATTCTAAAGTTGCTTATGGCCATGCCCTCCAGAATAATCTCATTTTGAACATCCTTAACAAGGGTGCCTTGCCGTCTATTTAAGACTTTTGATTGACTCGCATTTTGGAAAGTAATAAGTCACTATCATTTTTTTCAGCGAAAGTGGTGACTTACTTTCAAATCTTAGATTCAGAAGACTCATATGTTTTCAAACACCTTTGTTGGTTGTTGTCTCCTATGATGCCCCCCATTTGCAAGATCAATATCCTGGTTTCTTTAACTCTCATGATATAACTTCATCTATTGTTCAGAAATTTCTCCTCTGAGAATGGCACATTAAGTGGGACTTTTGTTCATCTCCTTATTCGGCAACCATATTTGTGACTATTTCATTCTTATAGGGGTAAAAACTCTGTTTAGCTAAGTTCCACTACATGTATTGTTTCTAGCTCATGATTTCTTTCTGAAACACTAAGTTAAGGCTAATGTATTGCATTTTCCTTGATGGTAGTTGACTTCCCAAAATTATTTCCTTCACTTTGGCCACTACTGTGAATCCATTGATGTATTTCCATGACTTCCACATTATGATGTTGGTAAACCATGATCAACGTTAATTCATGGCAATTGTTTACATTTCTAAACCCTCCTACGACTAATCATCTGAGGTCTTGACATGTTGAAACCATCATCCTTGATGTCCGGATCTAGTCAATTTGAGCGGACAATTGAACTATCTTATTTGACAGCCTACTATGGAAATTGAGAGTTAATACAGTGTCATCTTATTCTCATGACCTACCTCATGTCCTTTCAAGCTCCATCAGAAGTGAGTTTTCAAATTCTATGGGTTTATCTGAAACCGTTTGGACCACCTAGTTCTTTGAGTTGACACGATAAGTTCTATTGAACTTGGTATTTTCCTTCAAAATCAATTTTCGCAATTTGATGATGAAAATTCATAAGAGTCGAACAAGAGATGATATTCTTGTCCCCTTTGATATTTTGGAGCCCCCCCAAATTTTCAGTTATCTATGTTTCCTATTCAAGTTAAGACTGTTAGATTAATCTTTGAGTTCTCGATACAAGACTCTCAGGAAAGGCACAGCCTTAATTTCTCTCAGATACGTATGATAAATAAGTTTATGTTGACACACGTGTAGAAAATGATACACCAACCAGAAGCGTCACATAATCGACAACACGAAACGTTTAATATTCCACATATACGCACAGCTTGTAACAAGCTGGTAAAAGATCGAATATTATGATATGAGGATAGGTAACTAGGCCTAAGAAGAGAAATGTTAAGGAAAATATATATGGATCAAATGATTTTTGACGATGTAGAAGATCATATATACAGATGCTTAATGGATCGAAATACTTATTAGAAGTAAGATAAGTGAGCCACAAGAAATGAAGACTCAATCATGGATATGTAGTGAAAATCATGAAGAAAATGCGATTTCATTCGTAGTTTATGTTTGACGAAACTAATTCCATCAACCAGAGAGATTCATCTAATAGATGGCTAGAAAGAGCCACAGGTTGGAGAGACATTGGAGGAAAAGAACGCGTGATAGCACCACTACCCTCACCATCCCTGCTACGGGAGGAGAGAATCAAAATTTTTTTTTAAAGAATTATCGCGAGAGAACGGATATGGAGTCCTACAATGTGGAATAAGGACAAACGTTAGCAACAAAATGCGAAGAAATATTCTATGATATGACACACCCCGATTAAGCGATCCAAAAAGGAAATGACGATAGAGTTTTGTGTTAATCCTAGACATGAGATCGATATCATCGTGGAAAGTCATGTTAGATTATTTTACCACGAATCGCTTAGTCGAACAAAAGGGCATGGAGCCAGCAAGGTTTGGAGAAAGAAGCCAACACCTCCGATATACTATTCCTGTATTCAAGGATAAATATAATTAAAACGAAGTTTGTACTAAATCATGACAAATGGATCACGACCGGCATAAAAGTATCCTTAAGACTACGAAAAGTAGACTACCCCAGCCAAGTAAAAGGTTACGAAGTCTAATTTGCTAGCCCTATGGCTACTTTTACGACCGATGCAAGCATTAGAGAACTCTGTATGTGACGATGAAGCTTAAGATGAGGAATGGCTTCACCAGTCATAGAAAATAAATTAATCAATGGATGGCTTGAATCAGCCCTAGTATCAAAGGAAGGCACCATACGGAATGACGTCTAACGAGTCAGAAGAACTAAAGATACAGTTCCAAGAACTACTAGACCTGGGTTTCATCCGACCCAGTGTGTCACCATGGGACGCACCAGTGCTCTTCATGAAGAAGAAGGACGGAACACTGAGAATGTGTATCGACTACCGAGAGTTGAACAGGTTGACGCTCAAGAACAAATATCTGCTACCGAGGATTGATGACCTTTTTGACCAACTTCGAGGGGCGGGTGTATTCTCAAAAATGGACTTGAGATCAGGCTATCACCAACTGAAAGTCCGACAAGATGATGTACCCAAGACGGCGTTCCGCACCAGATATGGCCATTTCGAGTTCACTGTAATGCCTTTTGGGCTTACAAATGCCCCGGCGGTGTTCATGGACCTAATGAACCGCGCGTTCCACCCGTACTTGGACAAGTTCATCCTAGTCTTTATAGATGATGTACTCATCTATTCGAAGAACGAGAAGGAACACGAGAAACATCTGAGAACCACCTTAGAGACGTTGAGAGCCGAGAAACTCTATGCTAAGTTTGGAAAATGTGAATTCTGGCTTAACGAGGTGAACTTCCTTGGACACATAGTAACGGCAGAAAGGATCCGAGTGGACCCTGCAAAAGTGGAAGCAGTACAACGTTGGCAGTCACCAACAACACCTAGTGAGATTCGAAGTTTCTTAGGTTTGGCTGGATATTATCGGAGGTTTATTGAAGGATTTTCTAAAATAGCCAGACCACTGACTCAACAGCTCAAGAAAGGAGCTAAGGTCAACTGGACGCCGGAGTGCGAAGCAAGCTCCCAACTATTAAAAGAAAAGTTGACCACCGCACCAGTCCTGGCCATGCCAGAACCAGGAGCAGGCTATGTAGTGTACACCGATGCGTCAAAGATCGGACTTGGATGCGTACTGATGCAGAATGGCAAGGTGATTGCGTACGCGTCACGCCAACTCAGGCCACACGAGCTAAATTACCCCACTCATGATCTGGAACTGGCAGCAGTGGTACATGCCTTGAAGATTTGGGGACATCACCTCTACGGAGTTCGATGGGAGATCTCCACGGACCACAAGAGCCTTAAGTACTTCTTCGAGCAGAAGGATTTGAACATGCGACAACGCAGATGGCTCGAATTAGTCAAGGATTATGACTGTGGTATAAATTACCACCCAGGCAAGGCAAATGTAGTGGCAGATGCCTTGAGCCGGAAGACCACACCCCAAGTGGCCACCTTCCTCACACAGAATGAGGAGCTCATACGGGAATTTGCTAAGATGCGATTGGAGGTAGTAAGAGCACCAGAGACGGTGGAAAGTAGGATCGCCACTTTAGTGCTTGAACCAGACTTAAGGGCCGGAATTGTTGAGGCTCAAAGGAGTGATGAAGCATTAGAGAAAATTCGTCTTAAAGTGAGGACGGGAAAAGAGGTGAGTTACCGCGAAGAAGCGGATAACGCCCTCACGTTTGAAAGGAGGTTATGTGTGCCCAATGACGAGGCTCTCAGAAATGAGATCATGAGCGAAGTGCATGAAACACCCTATACTGCCCACCCAGGAAGTACGAAAATGTACCAAGATATGAAGGAGCAGTTTTGGTGGGATGGCGTGAAGAGGAGCATAGCGTCGTTTGTAGAAAGGTGCCTAGCATGTCAACAAGTGAAGGCTCTACATCAACGACCCTATGGGAAATTGCAACCCCTAGAAATTCCCGAGTGGAAATGGGAGCACATTGCTATGGACTTCGTGACAGGATTGCCAAAGTCACAACGAGGGAATACTGCTATTTGGGTGATTATGGATCGCCTCACCAAAAGCACGCACTTTGTACCAGTTCGTATTACTTACGGATCAGACAAGTTAGCTCAAATCTATGTGCAAGAGATCATACGATTACATGGAATACCGGTGACGATCACATCAGACCGTGATCCAAAATTTACTTCTAGATTTTGGATAGGCTTGCAACAAGAGCTGGGCACTAGATTGAATTTCAGTACTACATTCCATCCACAGACTGATGGGCAGTCTGAAAGAACGATCCAGACTTTGGAAGATATGCTGAGAGCCGTAGTGCTCAACCGTGGAGGAAACTGAGAACCAGTACTACCACTTATAAAGTTGCTTACAGCAACAGACAACTATAAACATAGCCCCATATGAAGCATTGTATGGAAAGAAATGCATCATTGAGAGAAAGATGCTCGGACCGGATTCTGTAGAGGAGGTGATAGAGATCGTCCGTCAGTTCCGTGAGGGAATCAAGGAAGTTCAAGATAGGTAAAAGTCTTACGCAGATGATCGCCGAACCGATCTGCAGTTCAAGACGGGAGACAAAGTTTTTGTGAAGGTATCCCCGCCTAAAGGAATTACAAGATTCGGCGTCAGGGGCAAGCTAAGACCGCATTTCATCGAGCCATAGGGAATTCTAGAAGAAGTTGGTACCATTGCGTACAGATTGGCACTACCACTGAGTTTCGGAAACATGGACAATATTTTGATCGGTTACAATTGGGAAATATGTGTTCGGCCTCAAATGCACAGTCTACCAAGAAGAAATAGTGTTAAACTCACATTTAAACTATGAAGAAAAGCCAAAGGCAATTTTTGGATTGGAAAGTAAAAGAGTTGAGGAATAAATATATTGTAACTGTGGAAGCATCACGGCCACGAAGAAGCTACGTGGGAATTGGAAGACAAGATAAAGGAAAAGTACCCAGAGCTTTTTGAGTGACAGAAGCAAAATTTCGGGACGAAATTTTTGTTAAGGAGGGTAGAATGTAATACCCCCATCTTAATTCTTCTTTTAACTTATGGAATTTTCGATAAAATTTAGGCGCATGTCAAACTTTAGAATTTTTTTTATATATTGGTGTTTGACTTAGTTGGATATGCCTAACTAAAAATTATGTTTCGAACTATAAATGAAAGGGAGCAACACGTGAATTAAAACGAAATGCGGTACTTAAGCAATAAAAAGTCCATGTCACGAATGAAAATTTATGTACGCATCTCTGGACTTACTATTTATCTTACATAATTGAAACATGAAATTTGAAGAAAGAATGTAAAATACAAAAGAAAAGTTCTTTGGGCCTCTTTCTCCCGAACCCAAGTCGCACCCCCACCGCGACCATACCGACCAGCTCATTGGGCCTGGGGCAGCGAGCCCGAGGGCCCGGGGCAGCAAGCCGTCGAGGACAGCAGCGTGGCAGCCAAGTTGTTTTCTTCCTCCTGCAAGATGAAACAAGTTGTGGTTACTAAAGAACAAGAGGAACTAATGAAGCTCTTAATAGAGGGAAAAGAAACAACACCTCTTTAGCTATGAAGGACCAAAGACTCACCAAAAATAGCAAGTCAAATCTGCCTTGTACTCCCCTCCCAAAACAGCCCTGCACACCAGCCTTTCCTAGTCACATAAACCACCAAAATAAGTAAATAAGAAGTCCTTTTGTCCCAAGCTAAACACCAAGCTACATTAAATTAAAGTTGCTGCAAAAGATGAAAGAAAAGGGAGATTTGCTGCAGGAAAATAACAAGAAATACAACAGCTTCAATTAAGGCTTCACGAGTACACACTCTTGCCTATAAAATCCCCTCCACACCACCTTTGATCACCCTCCTACACACCATAAGTTTTTCCCAGCAACATAGAAAGTTGAGAGTAGGAGATATTGAGTTCTAGGAGCAGAACCAGTAGCTGCTGCAGAGGTAATACATCTCCATCCTTCTCCCATATGATTTACTCACATCATCATATAGTAACTAAAACCTCAAGCATGTTAGAGCCCCTTCAAAATCTTGACATACTAGAAATGAGGGAAGAACAGTAGCACACAAAGCTCAAACATGCCCTTTTATGAAATGGAACAGAAGAAAACGCTACTTTCCTCTTAAACTTAAGAATTCATAACAACAATACTTATCTAATGCTTTTGATAAAAGATTTAGGATTTAGAGCAGAGACCTCCTAATAAACTCATAGATCATCAAGTAACAACTAAGCTTAGCTACTGTCGAATAAAGCCACAACATAAGCTAAGTAAGGAAAGAAGGAAGGACTTAATTCAAGGCCGAGGGGCCGCCTCGGAGGCCACCGGCGATGGCACTGCAGGAGCAGTAGCGCGAGACGGCGGCGCTGGCCGTGCGACGGAGTTGACGCCGGCTCGTCGTCGCCCAGAACTAGAAGCTGGCGGTGGAGTGAGCAAGACAGAGAAGCGGAGGGAGAAAGGCGATGCCTCCTCTCTGCTGCTGGACTCGCCGAGGGTGGCTGGAGTCGGCGCTGTCGAGTGAAGGCCGAGAGAATGGCCGGAGCTACTGCCTCCTGAAGAACTCCGTGGAGAAATGAGCGCCGGCGTTGCTCCGGCGACGCAGAGAAGTGGCGAGGTTTCCGCCGAGGGAGAAAAGGAGAAGAGCTGCTGTTGCATTTTCTATTTTGGGAAATTGTGGTGTGAATAGAGAAATCGACGGAGAGAGAGAGGAGGGGAAGGGGATCGAATTTCCGGCGGCGCAGGGGAGGCGCCGACCGGAGCAGCGAACAGCGAAGGGGAGGCGTCGCGCCGTCGATCCTCTTCAAAAACTAGGGATTTAGGAATTTGGGATTTGAGAAAATGAGAGGGGAGAGGGTATCGATGGAGATGAGAGGGAGTTGGGCCATTTTTCTCTTAATTAAATGTTTGGGCCTCCCTTTACTTTTGTTCTGGGCCTCAATTAACTAACAAGATGGGCTAGTAGTGATAAGTATTAAATTGGGCCACTAATTAAAATAAAGTATGGACTAAGAATTTAATTAAATCATGGGCTCTCCTATGATGTTGGTTAAATAATTAACGGTTCGCTAATTTTTTTTCTCGAAGATAAGTCTAATGTTCTGAACCTTAGTTCAAGCGCTCGAATAATTAATTTTAAGAATTTATGCGCTAACGATGAATGGACCTCGAGCTTATTTAGTGCTTGAATAAATGGCAAAGGAGGTAACGCCCTCTAGTTAAGCGAATAATTTTCCCGATTTAATTAAATCTACTGATTTAATTAATATTCAAGAATTCTAGAACTCTTCTAGAAAATTAAGAGAGAGAATAAAATGATCACGCACTTAGGATGCATTCATGTTTAAGCTTAATGGATATCTCAAAATCTAATTAAGTATATGATTATTTTATTTCCTAAAGGGACGTCTTCACACGGCGTCTAAGGCCAAGTTAAAGGACTTACGGATAGAGATTTTGCTTTGAGGTGGGCATTCTTTTAAACGTGATTTCAGTATGAAAATGTGATTCTTTGCTCAAGTATGTTGTCATGCCATGTTTTGGTTTTATGATTACCTATCTGCTTATAATAGTACAAGAAATAAAAACAAGATTATAAGCCAAAGTGTATAATTTTAATTGAAATTTATGATTTGTAGGAAGGAAGTGTAGAGAGTTCATCCCAGTCAAGCCGTCTTGGGTTGACCTTGAGTAAAATATCATCATTCCTAAATATGGTGGTGAGTTTGAAAAAAGGGAATCTTCTCGTTTCAAGTACGGATATGCCGAGAAGAAGAGTGGAGGAATATGTATCTCCGTCGAAATTAAAGGCCTCCAATTTCCAGGCAATGCACCTCCAGATTAGAAGTGCATTGCTTGCAATGTTAGAAATTAACTAATGATGATATTAGTCTAAGGGAGAGTTACTTTTTCTTGAATGAGGTCACACAAATATTTCTGTCTTTTATACTCTTTTCTTTAAAGAAAATTAATACATGTTTTCATTCATTTACTCCACATTTCATTGTACAAATTCAACAAGCAAATATTGTTGTCTTTAACATAAAATTCTCTCACGTCCTAACTAACAATCTAGAAGAGAATTTCAGTCTCTTGAGAACAAACACCAAGAACCACCAGGTTCTATCTTCTTCATCTTCTTCTTTATTCTCTCCATTCATTTTTACTTGAAAAATAAAAACTAATTTTTTACTTTTTTTTGGTGCATTTGTTTTAGTGCATTTTTGTCTCGCACTGCGCAATCTTGTGCAATACTTGATCAAATATATCGATCACGTTTGTTTTAATTTTTGTTGGGCTTATAATAGTACAAGAAATATAAATAATATTACTAGCCAAAGTGTATATTTTAATTGCCTTTTATGATTTGTAGGAAGGAAGTGCAGAGAGTTCATCCCAGTCAAGCCGTCTTGGGCTGACCCTGAGTAAAACCTCCATCATTCCTAAATATAGTGATGAGTTTGAAAAAGGTAAGCGTCCCATATAAGGTAAGGATATGCCGAGAAGAAGAGTAGAGGAATATGTATCTCCGGAGAAATTAAAGGCTTTCAATTTCCCGGCAATGCACCTCCAGATCAGAGGTGCATTGCTGAGAATGTTAGAAATTAATTATTGATTATATTAGTCAAAGGGAGAGTAACTTTTTCCTGAATGAGGCCACACAAATATTTCGTTCTTTTATACTCTTTCATTAAAAAAAATTAATACGTGTTATCATTCATTTACTCCACATTGCATCGTACAAATTCATTAAACCAATATTGTTGTCTTTGACTTAAAAATCTCTCACATTCTAACTAACCATCTAGAAGAAGATTTGACTCTGTTCATGCTCTGAGATTAATTTGTCATCTTCTTCTTTCTCGTGTCCATTCATTTTTACTTGAAAAATAAAAACTCATTTTTTTACTTGTTTTCGTACATTTGTTTTAGCGCGCGTCGCCATTTTTGGCTAACACTGTGCAATAAAGTGCAATATTTGCAAACGACATTCGAAAAATAAAGAAAATAATGTCTTTTCCCAACCATACATTCCTATTATTCCTTTTCTTCCCTTTATACTTTAACACTTGCAAAAGTTAATGGTCCGCGTTTAATGCTACACCTGATTTATCGATCACGTTTGTTTTAATTTTTGTCAGGCTTATAATAGTACAAGAAATAAAAACAAGATTATAAGCCAAAGTGTATAATTTTAATTGAAATTTATGATTTGTAGGAAGGAAGTGTAGAGAGTTCATCCCAGTCAAGCCGTCTTGGGCTGACCTTGAGTAAATCATCATCATTCCTAAATATGGTGGTGAGTTTGAAAAAAGGGAATCTTCTCGTTTCAAGTACGGATATGCCGAGAAGAAGAGTGGAGGAATATGTATCTCCGTCGAAATTAAAGGCCTCCAATTTCCAGGCAATGCACCTCCAGATTAGAAGTGCATTGCTTGCAATGTTAGAAATTAACTAATGATGATTTTAGTCTAAGGGAGAGTTACTTTTTCTTGAATGAGGTCACACAAATATTTCTGTCTTTTATACTCTTTTCTTTAAAGAAAATTAAAACATGTTTTCATTCATTTACTCCACATTGCATTGTACAAATTCAACAAGCAAATATTGTTGTCTTTAACTTAAAATTCTCTCACGTCCTAACTAACAATCTAGAAGAGAATTTCAGTCTCTTGAGAACAACCACCAACAACCACCAGGTTCTATCTTCTTCATCTTCTTCTTTATTCTCTCCATTCATTTTTACTTGAAAAATAAAAACAAATTTTTTACTTTTTTTTGGTGCATTTGTTTTAGTGCATTTTTGTCTCGCACTGCGCAATCTTGTGCAATACTTGATCAAATATATCGATCACGTTTGTTTTAATTTTTGTCGGGCTTATAATAGTACAAGAAATATAAATAATATTACTAGCCAAAGTGTATATTTTAATTGCCTTTTATGATTTGTAGGAAGGAAGTGCAGAGAGTTCATCCCAGTCAAGCCGTCTTGGGCTGACCCTGAGTAAAACCTCCATCATTCCTAAATATAGCGATGAGTTTGAAAAAGGTAAGCGTCCCATATAAGGTAAGGATATGCCGAGAAGAAGAGTAGAGGAATATGTATCTCCGGAGAAATTAAAGGCTTCCAATTTCCCGGCAATGCACCTCCAGATCAGAGGTGCATTGCTGAGAATGTTAGAAATTAATTATTGATTATATTAGTCAAAGGGAGAGTAACTTTTTCCTGAATGAGGCCACACAAATATTTCGTTCTTTTATACTCTTTCATTAAAAAAAATTAATACGCGTTATCATTCATTTACTCCACATTGCATCGTACAAATTCAATAAACCAATATTGTTGTCTTTGACTTAAAAATCTCTCACATTCTAACTAACCATCTAGAAGAAGATTTCACTCTGTTCATGCTCTGAGATTAATTTGTCATCTTCTTCTTTCTCGTGTCCATTCATTTTTACTTGAAAAATAAAAACTCATTTTTTTACTTGTTTTCGTACATTTGTTTTAGCGCGCGTCGCCATTTTTGGCTAACACTGTGCAATAAAGTCCAATATTTGCAAACGACATTCGAAAAATAAAGAAAATAATGTCTTTTCCCAACCATACATTCCTATTATTCCTTTTCTTCCCTTTATACTTTAACACTTGCAAAAGTTAATGGTCCGCGTTTAATGCTACACCTGATTTATCGATCACGTTTGTTTTAATTTTTGTCAGGCTTATAATAGTACAAGAAATAAAAACAAGATTATAAGCCAAAGTGTATAATTTTAATTGAAATTTATGATTTGTAGGAAGGAAGTGTAGAGAGTTCATCCCAGTCAAGCCGTCTTGGGCTGACCTTGAGTAAAACATCATCATTCCTAAATATGGTGGTGAGTTTGAAAAAAGGGAATCTTCTCGTTTCAAGTACGGATATGCCGAGAAGAAGAGTGGAGGAATATGTATCTCCGTCGAAATTAAAGGCCTCCAATTTCTAGGCAATGCACCTCCAGATTAGAAGTGAATTGCTTGCAATGTTAGAAATTAACTAATGATGATATTAGTCAAAGAGAGAGTTACTTTTTCTTGAATGAGGTCACACAAATATTTCTGTCTTTTATACTCTTTCTTTAAAGAAAATTAATACATGTTATCATTCATTTACTCCACATTGCATTGTACAAATTCAACAAGCAAATATTGTTGTCTTTAACTTAAAATTCTCTCACGTCCTAACTAACAATCTAGAAAAGAATTTCAGTCTCTTGAGAACAACCACCAACAACCACCATGTTCTATCTTCTTCATCTTCTTCTTTATTCTCTCCATTCATTTTTACTTGAAAAATAAAAACTAATTTTTTACTTTTTTTTGGTGCATTTGTTTTAGTGCATTTTTGTCTCGCACTGCGCAATCTTGTGCAATACTTGATCAAATATATCGATCACGTTTGTTTTAATTTTTGTCGGGCTTATAATAGTACAAGAAATATAAATAATATTACTATCCAAAGAGTATATTTTAATTGCCTCTTATGATTTGTAGGAAGGATGTGCAGAGAGTTCATCCCAGTCAAACCGTCATGGGCTGACCCTGAGTAAAACCTCCATCATTCCTAAATATAGTGATGAGTTTGAAAAAGGTAAGCGTCCCATATAAGGTAAGGATATGCCGAAAAGAAGAGTGGAGGAATATGTATCTCCGGAGAAATTAAAGGCTTCCAATTTCCCGGCAATGCACCTCCAGATCAGAGGTGCATTGCTGAGAATGTTAGAAATTAATTAGTGATTATATTAGTCAAAGGGAGAGTAACTTTTTCCTGAATGAGGCCACACAAATATTTCGTTCTTTTATACTCTTTCATTAAAAAAAATTAATACGCGTTATCATTCATTTACTCCACATTGCATCGTACAAATTCAATAAACCAATATTGTTGTCTTTGACTTAAAAATCATTCACATTCTAACTAACCATCTAGAAGAAGATTTCACTCTGTTCATGCTCTGAGATTAATTTGTCATCTTCTTCTTTCTCGTGTCCATTCATTTTTACTTGAAAAATAAAAACTCATTTTTTTACTTGTTTTCGTGCATTTGTTTTAGCGCGCGTCGCCATTTTTGGCTAACACTGTGCAATAAAGTGCAATATTTGCAAACGACATTCGAAAAATAAAGAAAATAATGTCTTTTCCCAACCATACATTCCTATTATTCCTTTTCTTCCCTTTATACTTTAACACTTGCAAAAGTTAATGGTCCGCGTTCAATGCTACACCTGATTTATCGATCACGTTTGTTTTAATTTTTGTCAGGCTTATAATAGTACAAGAAATAAAAACAAGATTATAAGCCAAAGTGTATAATTTTAATTGAAATTTATGATTTGTAGGAAGGAAGTGTAGAGAGTTCATCCCAGTCAAGCCGTCTTGGGCTGACCTTGAGTAAAACATCATCATTCCTAAATATGGTGGTGAGTTTGAAAACAGGGAATCTTCTCGTTTCAAGTACGGATATGCCGAGAAGAAGAGTGGAGGAATATGTATCTCCGTCGAAATTAAAGGCCTCCAATTTCCAGGCAATGCACCTCCAGATTAGAAGTGCATTGCTTGCAATGTTAGAAATTAACTAATGATGATATTAGTCTAAGGGAGAGTTACTTTTTCTTGAATGAGGTCACACAAATATTTCTGTCTTTTATACTCTTTTCTTTAAAGAAAATTAATACATGTTTTCATTCATATACTCCACATTGCATTGTACAAATTCAACAAGCAAATATTGTTGTCTTTAACATAAAATTCTCTCACGTCCTAACTAACAATCTAGAAGAGAATTTCAGTCTCTTGAGAACAACCACCAACAACCACCAGGTTCTATCTTCTTCATCTTCTTCTGTATTCTCTCCATTCATTTTTACTTGAAAAATAAAAACTAATTTTTTACTTTTTTTTGATGCATTTGTTTTAATGCATTTTTGTCTCGCACTGCGCAATCTTGTGCAATACTTGATCAAATATATCGATCACGTTTGTTTTAATTTTTGTCGGGCTTATAATAGTACAAGAAATATAAATAATATTACTAGCCAAAGTGTATATTTTAATTGCCTTTTATGATTTGTAGGAAGGAAGTGCAGAGAGTTCATCCCAGTCAAGCCGTCTTGGGCTGACCCTGAGTAAAACCTCCATCATTCCTAAATATAGTGATGAGTTTGAAAAAGGTAAGCGTCCCATATAAGGTAAGGATATGCCGAGAAGAAGAGTGGAGGAATATGCATCTCCGGAGAAATTAAAGGCTTCCAATTTCCCGGCAATGCACCTCCAGATCAGAGGTGCATTGCTGAGAATGTTAGAAATTAATTAGTGATTATATTAGTCAAAGGGAGAGTAACTTTTTCCTGAATGAGGCCACACAAATATTTCGTTCTTTTATACTCTTTCATTAAAGAAAATTAATACGCGTTATCATTCATTTACTCCACATTGCATCGTACAAATTCAATAAACCAATATTGTTGTCTTTGACTTAAAAATCTCTCACATTCTAACTAACAATCTAGAAGAAGATTTCACTCTCTTCATGCTCTGAGAACAATTCGTCATCTTCTTCTTTCTCGTGTCCATTCATTTTTACTTGAAAAAAAAAACTCATTTTTTTACTTGTTTTCGTGCATTTGTTTTAGCGCGCGTCGCCATTTTTGGCTAACACTGTGCAATAAAGTGCAATATTTGCAAACGACATTCGAAAAAGAAAAAAAATAATGTCTTTTCCCAACCATACATTCCTATTATTCCTTTTCTTCCCTTTATACTTTAACACTTGCAAAAGTTAATGGTCCGCGTTCAATGCTACACCTGATTTATCGATCACGTTTGTTTTAATTTTTGTCAGGCTTATAATAGTACAAGAAATAAAAACAAGATTATAAGCCAAAGTGTATAATTTTAATTGAAATTTATGATTTGTAGGAAGGAAGTGTAGAGAGTTCATCCCAGTCAAGCCGTCTTGGGCTGACCTTGAGTAAAACATCATCATTCCTAAATATGGTGGTGAGTTTGAAAACAGGGAATCTTCTCGTTTCAAGTACGGATATGCCGAGAAGAAGAGTGGAGGAATATGTATCTCCGTCGAAATTAAAGGCCTCCAATTTCCAGGCAATGCACCTCCAGATTAGAAGTGCATTGCTTGCAATGTTAGAAATTAACTAATGATGATATTAGTCTAAGGGAGAGTTACTTTTTCTTGAATGAGGTCACACAAATATTTCTGTCTTTTATACTCTTTTCTTTAAAGAAAATTAATACATGTTTTCATTCATTTACTCCACATTGCATTGTACAAATTCAACAAGCAAATATTGTTGTCTTTAACTTAAAATTCTCTCACGTCCTAACTAACAATCTAGAAGAGAATTTCAGTCACTTGAGAACAAACACCAACAACCACCAGGTTCTATCTTCTTCATCTTCTTCTTTATTCTCTCCATTCATTTTTACTTGAAAAATAAAAACTAATTTTTTACTTTTTTTTGGTGCATTTGTTTTAGTGCATTTTTGTCTCGCACTGCGCAATCTTGTGCAATACCTGATCAAATATATCGATCACGTTTGTTTTAATTTTTGTCGGGCTTATAATAGTACAAGAAATATAAATAATATTACTAGCCAAAGTGTATATTTTAATTGACTTTTATGATTTGTAGGAAGGAAGTGCAGAGAGTTCATCCCAGTCAAGCCGTCTTGGGCTGACCCTGAGTAAAACCTCCATCATTCCTAAATATAGTGATGAGTTTGAAAAAGGTAAGCGTCCCATATAAGGTAAGGATATGCCGAGAAGAAGAGTGGAGGAATATGTATCTCCGGAGAAATTAAAGGCTTCCAATTTCCCGGCAATGCACCTCCAGATCAGAGGTGCATTGCTGAGAATGTTAGAAATTAATTAGTGATTATATTAGTCAAAGGGAGAGTAACTTTTTCCTGAATGAGGCCACACAAATATTTCGTTCTTTTATACTCTTTCATTAAAGAAAATTAATACGCGTTATCATTCATTTACTCCACATTGCATCGTACAAATTCAATAAACCAATATTGTTGTCTTTGACTTAAAAATCTCTCACATTCTAACTAACAATCTAGAAGAAGATTTCACTCTCTTCATGCTCTGAGAACAATTCGTCATCTTCTTCTTTCTCGTGTCCATTCATTTTTACTTGAAAAAAAAAACTCATTTTTTTACTTGTTTTCGTGCATTTGTTTTAGCGCGCGTCGCCATTTTTGGCTAACACTGTGCAATAAAGTGCAATATTTGCAAACGACATTCGAAAAAGAAAAAAAATAATGTCTTTTCCCAACCATACATTCCTATTATTCCTTTTCTTCCCTTTATACTTTAACACTTGCAAAAGTTAATGGTCCGCGTTCAATGCTACACCTGATTTATCGATCACGTTTATTTTAATTTTTGTCAGGCTTATAATAGTACAAGAAATAAAAACAAGATTATAAGCCAAAGTGTATAATTTTAATTGAAATTTATGATTTGTAGGAAGGAAGTGTAGAGAGTTCATCCCAGTCAAGCCGTCTTGGGCTGACCTTGAGTAAAACATCATCATTCCTAAATATGGTGGTGAGTTTGAAAACAGGGAATCTTCTCGTTTCAAGTACGGATATGCCGAGAAGAAGAGTGGAGGAATATGTATCTCCGTCGAAATTAAAGGCCTCCAATTTCCAGGCAATGCACCTCCAGATTAGAAGTGCATTGCTTGCAATGTTAGAAATTAACTAATGATGATATTAGTCTAAGGGAGAGTTACTTTTTCTTGAATGAGGTCACACAAATATTTCTGTCTTTTATACTCTTTTCTTTAAAGAAAATTAATACATGTTTTCATTCATTTACTCCACATTGCATTGTACAAATTCAACAAGCAAATATTGTTGTCTTTAACATAAAATTCTCTCACGTCCTAACTAACAATCTAGAAGAGAATTTCAGTCTCTTGAGAACAACCACCAACAACCACCAGGTTCTATCTTCTTCATCTTCTTCTGTATTCTCTCCATTCATTTTTACTTGAAAAATAAAAACTAATTTTTTACTTTTTTTTGGTGCATTTGTTTTAATGCATTTTTGTCTCGCACTGCGCAATCTTGTGCAATACTTGATCAAATATATCGATCACGTTTGTTTTAATTTTTGTCGGGCTTATAATAGTACAAGAAATATAAATAATATTACTAGCCAAAGTGTATATTTTAATTGCCTTTTATGATTTGTAGGAAGGAAGTGCAGAGAGTTCATCCCAGTCAAGCCGTCTTGGGCTGACCCTGAGTAAAACCTCCATCATTCCTAAATATAGTGATGAGTTTGAAAAAGGTAAGCGTCCCATATAAGGTAAGGATATGCCGAGAAGAAGAGTGGAGGAATATGCATCTCCGGAGAAATTAAAGGCTTTCAATTTCCCGGCAATGCACCTCCAGATCAGAGGTGCATTGCTGAGAATGTTAGAAATTAATTAGTGATTATATTAGTCAAAGGGAGAGTAACTTTTTCCTGAATGAGGCCACACAAATATTTCGTTCTTTTATACTCTTTCATTAAAGAAAATTAATACGCGTTATCATTCATTTACTCCACATTGCATCGTACAAATTCAATAAACCAATATTGTTGTCTTTGACTTAAAAATCTCTCACATTCTAACTAACAATCTAGAAGAAGATTTCACTCTCTTCATGCTCTGAGAACAATTCGTCATCTTCTTCTTTCTCGTGTCCATTCATTTTTACTTGAAAAAAAAAACTCATTTTTTTACTTGTTTTCGTGCATTTGTTTTAGCGCGCGTCGCCATTTTTGGCTAACACTGTGCAATAAAGTGCAATATTTGCAAACGACATTCGAAAAATAAAAAAAATAATGTATTTTCCCAACCATACATTCCTATTATTCCTTTTCTTCCCTTTATACTTTAACACTTGCAAAAGTTAATGGTCCGCGTTCAATGCTACACCTGATTTATCGATCACGTTTGTTTTAATTTTTGTCAGGCTTATAATAGTACAAGAAATAAAAACAAGATTATAAGCCAAAGTATATAATTTTAATTGAAATTTATGATTTGTAGGAAGGAAGTGTAGAGAGTTCATCCCAGTCAAGCCGTCTTGGGCTGACCTTGAGTAAAACATCATCATTCCTAAATATGGTGGTGAGTTTGAAAACAGGGAATATTCTCGTTTCAAGTACGGATATGCCGAGAAGAAGAGTGGAGGAATATGTATCTCCGTCGAAATTAAAGGCCTCCAATTTCCAGGCAATGCACCTCCAGATTAGAAGTGCATTGCTTGCAATGTTAGAAATTAACTAATGATGATATTAGTCTAAGGGAGAGTTACTTTTTCTTGAATGAGGTCACACAAATATTTCTGTCTTTTATACTCTTTTCTTTAAAGAAAATTAATACATGTTTTCATTCATTTACTCCACATTGCATTGTACAAATTCAACAAGCAAATATTGTTGTCTTTAACTTAAAATTCTCTCACGTCCTAACTAACAATCTAGAAGAGAATTTCAGTCACTTGAGAACAAACACCAACAACCACCAGGTTCTATCTTCTTCATCTTCTTCTTTATTCTCTCCATTCATTTTTACTTGAAAAATAAAAACTAATTTTTTACTTTTTTTTGGTGCATTTGTTTTAGTGCATTTTTGTCTCGCACTGCGCAATCTTGTGCAATACCTGATCAAATATATCGATCACGTTTGTTTTAATTTTTGTCGGGCTTATAATAGTACAAGAAATATAAATAATATTACTAGCCAAAGTGTATATTTTAATTGACTTTTATGATTTGTAGGAAGGAAGTGCAGAGAGTTCATCCCAGTCAAGCCGTCTTGGGCTGACCCTGAGTAAAACCTCCATCATTCCTAAATATAGTGATGAGTTTGAAAAAGGTAAGCGTCCCATATAAGGTAAGGATATGCCGAGAAGAAGAGTGGAGGAATATGTATCTCCGGAGAAATTAAAGGCTTCCAATTTCCCGGCAATGCACCTCCAGATCAGAGGTGCATTGCTGAGAATGTTAGAAATTAATTAGTGATTATATTAGTCAAAGGGAGAGTAACTTTTTCCTGAATGAGGCCACACAAATATTTCGTTCTTTTATACTCTTTCATTAAAGAAAATTAATACGCGTTATCATTCATTTACTTCACATTGCATCGTACAAATTCAATAAACCAATATTGTTGTCTTTGACTTAAAAATCTCTCACATTCTAACTAACAATCTAGAAGAAGATTTCACTCTCTTCATGCTCTGAGAACAATTCGTCATCTTCTTCTTTCTCGTGTCCATTCATTTTTACTTGAAAAAAAAAACTCATTTTTTTACTTGTTTTCGTGCATTTGTTTTAGCGCGCGTCGCCATTTTTGGCTAACACTGTGCAATAAAGTGCAATATTTGCAAACGACATTCGAAAAAGAAAAAAAATAATGTCTTTTCCCAACCATACATTCCTATTATTCCTTTTCTTCCCTTTATACTTTAACACTTGCAAAAGTTAATGGTCCGCGTTCAATGCTACACCTGATTTATCGATCACGTTTGTTTTAATTTTTGTCAGGCTTATAATAGTACAAGAAATAAAAACAAGATTATAAGCCAAAGTGTATAATTTTAATTGAAATTTATGATTTGTAGGAAGGAAGTGTAGAGAGTTCATCCCAGTCAAGCCGTCTTGGGCTGACCTTGAGTAAAACATCATCATTCCTAAATATGGTGGTGAGTTTGAAAACAGGGAATCTTCTCGTTTCAAGTACGGATATGCCGAGAAGAAGAGTGGAGGAATATGTATCTCCGTCGAAATTAAAGGCCTCCAATTTCCAGGCAATGCACCTCCAGATTAGAAGTGCATTGCTTGCAATGTTAGAAATTAACTAATGATGATATTAGTCTAAGGGAGAGTTACTTTTTCTTGAATGAGGTCACACAAATATTTCTGTCTTTTATACTCTTTTCTTTAAAGAAAATTAATACATGTTTTCATTCATTTACTCCACATTGCATTGTACAAATTCAACAAGCAAATATTGTTGTCTTTAACTTAAAATTCTCTCACGTCCTAACTAACAATCTAGAAGAGAATTTCAGTCACTTGAGAACAAACACCAACAACCACCAGGTTCTATCTTCTTCATCTTCTTCTTTATTCTCTCCATTCATTTTTACTTGAAAAATAAAAACTAATTTTTTACTTTTTTTTGGTGCATTTGTTTTAGTGCATTTTTGTCTCGCACTGCGCAATCTTGTGCAATACCTGATCAAATATATCGATCACGTTTGTTTTAATTTTTGTCGGGCTTATAATAGTACAAGAAATATAAATAATATTACTAGCCAAAGTGTATATTTTAATTGACTTTTATGATTTGTAGGAAGGAAGTGCAGAGAGTTCATCCCAGTCAAGCCGTCTTGGGCTGACCCTGAGTAAAACCTCCATCATTCCTAAATATAGTGATGAGTTTGAAAAAGGTAAGCGTCCCATATAAGGTAAGGATATGCCGAGAAGAAGAGTGGAGGAATATGTATATCCGGAGAAATTAAAGGCTTCCAATTTCCCGGCAATGCACCTCCAGATCAGAGGTGCATTGCTGAGAATGTTAGAAATTAATTAGTGATTATATTAGTCAAAGGGAGAGTAACTTTTTCCTGAATGAGGCCACACAAATATTTCGTTCTTTTATACTCTTTCATTAAAGAAAATTAATACGCGTTATCATTCATTTACTTCACATTGCATCGTACAAATTCAATAAACCAATATTGTTGTCTTTGACTTAAAAATCTCTCACATTCTAACTAACAATCTAGAAGAAGATTTCACTCTCTTCATGCTCTGAGAACAATTCGTCATCTTCTTCTTTCTCGTGTCCATTCATTTTTACTTGAAAAAAAAAACTCATTTTTTTACTTGTTTTCGTGCATTTGTTTTAGCGCGCGTCGCCATTTTTGGCTAACACTGTGCAATAAAGTGCAATATTTGCAAACGACATTCGAAAAAGAAAAAAAATAATGTCTTTTCCCAACCATACATTCCTATTATTCCTTTTCTTCCCTTTATACTTTAACACTTGCAAAAGTTAATGGTCCGCGTTCAATGCTACACCTGATTTATCGATCACGCTTGTTTTAATTTTTGTCAGGCTTATAATAGTACAAGAAATAAAAACAAGATTATAAGCCAAAGTGTATAATTTTAATTGAAATTTATGATTTGTAGGAAGGAAGTGTAGAGAGTTCATCCCAGTCAAGCCGTCTTGGGCTGACCTTGAGTAAAACATCATCATTCCTAAATATGGTGGTGAGTTTGAAAACAGGGAATCTTCTCGTTTCAAGTACGGATATGCCGAGAAGAAGAGTGGAGGAATATGTTTCTCCGTCGAAATTAAAGGCCTCCAATTTCCAGGCAATGCACCTCCAGATTAGAAGTGCATTGCTTGCAATGTTAGAAATTAACTAATGATGATATTAGTCTAAGGGAGAGTTACTTTTTCTTGAATGAGGTCACACAAATATTTCTGTCTTTTATACTCTTTTCTTTAAAGAAAATTAATACATGTTTTCATTCATTTACTCCACATTTCATTGTACAAATTCAACAAGCAAATATTGTTGTCTTTAACATAAAATTCTCTCACGTCCTAACTAACAATCTAGAAGAGAATTTCAGTCTCTTGAGAACAAACACCAACAACCACCAGGTTCTATCTTCTTCATCTTCTTCTTTATTCTCTCCATTCATTTTTACTTGAAAAATAAAAACTAATTTTTTACTTTTTTTTGGTGCATTTGTTTTAGTGCATTTTTGTCTCGCACTGCGCAATCTTGTGCAATACTTGATCAAATATATCGATCACGTTTGTTTTAATTTTTGTCGGGCTTATAATAGTACAAGAAATATAAATAATATTACTAGCCAAAGTGTATATTTTAATTGCCTTTTATGATTTGTAGGAAGGAAGTGCAGAGAGTTCATCCCAGTCAAGCCGTCTTGGGCTGACCCTGAGTAAAACCTCCATCATTCCTAAATATAGTGATGAGTTTGACAAAGGTAAGCGTCCCATATAAGGTAAGGATATGCCTAGAAGAAGAGTGGAGGAATATGTATCTCCGGAGAAATTAAAGGCTTCCAATTTCCCGGCAATGCACCTCCAGATCAGAGGTGCATTGCTGATAATGTTAGAAATTAATTAGTGATTATATTAGTCAAAGGGAGAGTAACTTTTTCCTGAATGAGGCCACACAAATATTTCGTTCTTTTATACTCTTTCATTAAAGAAAATTAATACGCGTTATCATTCATTTACTCCACATTGCATCGTACAAATTCAATAAACCAATATTGTTGTCTTTGACTTAAAAATCTCTCACATTCTAACTAACAATCTAGAAGAAGATTTCACTCTCTTCATGCTCTGAGAACAATTCGTCATCTTCTTCTTTCTCGTGTCCATTCATTTTTACTTGAAAAAAAAAACTCATTTTTTACTTGTTTTCGTGCATTTGTTTTAGCGCGCGTCGCCATTTTTGGCTAACACTGTGCAATAAAGTGCAATATTTGCAAACGACATTCGAAAAATAAAAAAAATAATGTCTTTTCCCAACCATACATTCCTATTATTCCTTTTCTTCCCTTTATACTTTAACACTTGCAAAAGTTAATGGTCCGCGTTCAATGCTACACCTGATTTATCGATCACGTTTGTTTTAATTTTTGTCAGGCTTATAATAGTACAAGAAATAAAAACAAGATTATAAGCCAAAGTGTATAATTTTAATTGAAATTTATGATTTGTAGGAAGGAAGTGTAGAGAGTTCATCCCAGTCAAGCCGTCTTGGGCTGACCTTGTGTAAAACATCATCATTCCTAAATATGGTGGTGAGTTTGAAAAAAGGGAATCTTCTCGTTTCAAGTACGGATATGCCGAGAAGAAGAGTGGAGGAATATGTATCTCCGTCGAAATTAAAGGCCTCCAATTTCCAGGCAATGCACCTCCAGATTAGAAGTGCATTGCTTGCAATGTTAGAAATTAACTAATGATGATATCAGTCTAAGGGAGAGTTACTTTTTCTTGAATGAGGTCACACAAATATTTCTGTCTTTTATACTCTTTTCTTTAAAGAAAATTAATACATGTTTTCATTCATTTACTCCACATTGCATTGTACAAATTCAACAAGCAAATATTGTTGTCTTTAACATAAAATTCTCTCACGTCCTAACTAACAATCTAGAAGAGAATTTCAGTCTCTTGAGAACAACCACCAACAACCACCAGGTTCTATCTTCTTCATCTTCTTCTGTATTCTCTCCATTCATTTTTACTTGAAAAATAAAAACTAATTTTTTACTTTTTTTTGGTGCATTTGTTTTAATGCATTTTTGTCTCGCACTGCGCAATCTTGTGCAATACTTGATCAAATATATCGATCACGTTTGTTTTAATTTTTGTCGGGCTTATAATAGTACAAGAAATATAAATAATATTACTAGCCAAAGTGTATATTTTAATTGCCTTTTATGATTTGTAGGAAGGAAGTGCAGAGAGTTCATCCCAGTCAAGCCGTCTTGGGCTGACCCTGAGTAAAACCTCCATCATTCCTAAATATAGTGATGAGTTT
Source organism: Salvia hispanica (assembly GCF_029641045.1). Taxonomy (NCBI): domain Eukaryota; kingdom Viridiplantae; phylum Streptophyta; class Magnoliopsida; order Lamiales; family Lamiaceae; genus Salvia; species Salvia hispanica. The sequence continues at coordinate 49,386,353 of NC_142692.1, read as the reverse complement.
GAAAAAGGTAAGCGTCCCATATAAGGTAAGGATATGCCGAGAAGAAGAGTGGAGGAATATGTATCTCCGGAGAAATTAAAGGCTTCCAATTTCCCGGCAATGCACCTCCAGATCAGAGGTGCATTGCTGAGAATGTTAGAAATTAATTAGTGATTATATTAGTAAAAGGGAGAGTAACTTTTTCCTGAATGAGGCCACACAAATATTTCGTTCTTTTATACTCTTTCATTAAAGAAAATTAATACGCGTTATCATTCATTTACTCCACATTGCATCGTACAAATTCAATAAACCAATATTGTTGTCTTTGACTTAAAAATCTCTCACATTCTAACTAACAATCTAGAAGAAGATTTCACTCTCTTCATGCTCTGAGAACAATTCGTCATCTTCTTCTTTCTCGTGTCCATTCATTTTTACTTGAAAAAAAAAACTCATTTTTTTACTTGTTTCCGTGCATTTGTTTTAGCGCGCGTCGCCACTTTTGGCTAACACTGTGCAATATAGTGCAATATTTGCAAACGACATTCGAAAAATATAAAAAATAATGTCTTTTCCCAGCCATACATTCCTATTATTCCTTTTTTTCCCTTTATACTTTAACACTTGCAAAAGTTAATGGTCCGCGTTCAATGCTACACCTGATAACAGATATCGATCACGTTTGTTTTAATTTTTGTCAGGCTTATAATAGTACAAGAAATAAAAACAAGATTATAAGCCAAAGTGTATAATTTTAATTGAAATTTATGATTTGTAGGAAGGAAGTGTAGAGAGTTCATCCCAGTCAAGCCGTCTTGGGCTGACCTTGAGTAAAACATCATCATTCCTAAATATGGTGGTGAGTTTGAAAAAAGGGAATCTTCTCGTTTCAAGTACGGATTTGCCGAGAAGAAGAGTGGAGGAATATGTATCTCCGTCGAAATTAAAGGCCTCCAATTTCCAGGCAATGCACCTCCAGATTAGAAGTGCATTGCTTGCAATGTTAGAAATTAACTAATGATGATATTAGTCTAAGGGAGAGTTACTTTTTCTTGAATGAGGTCACACAAATATTTCTGTCTTTTATACTCTTTTCTTTAAAGAAAATTAATACATGTTTTCATTCATTTACTCCACATTTCATTGTACAAATTCAACAAGCAAATATTGTTGTCTTTAACATAAAATTCTCTCACGTCCTAACTAACAATCTAGAAGAGAATTTCAGTCTCTTGAGAACAAACACCAACAACCACCAGGTTCTATCTTCTTCATCTTCTTCTTTATTCTCTCCATTCATTTTTACTTGAAAAATAAAAACTAATTTTTTACTTTTTTTTGGTGCATTTGTTTTAGTGCATTTTTGTCTCGCACTGCGCAATCTTGTGCAATACTTGATCAAATATATCGATCACGTTTGTTTTAATTTTTGTCGGGCTTATAATAGTACAAGAAATATAAATAATATTACTAGCCAAAGTGTATATTTTAATTGCCTTTTATGATTTGTAGGAAGGAAGTGCAGAGAGTTCATCCCAGTCAAGCCGTCTTGGGCTGACCCTGAGTAAAACCTCCATCATTCCTAAATATAGTGATGAGTTTGACAAAGGTAAGCGTCCCATATAAGGTAAGGATATGCCTAGAAGAAGAGTGGAGGAATATGTATCTCCGGAGAAATTAAAGGCTTCCAATTTCCCGGCAATGCACCTCCAGATCAGAGGTGCATTGCTGATAATGTTAGAAATTAATAAGTGATTATATTAGTCAAAGGGAGAGTAACTTTTTCCTGAATGAGGCCACACAAATATTTCGTTCTTTTATACTCTTTCATTAAAGAAAATTAATACGCGTTATCATTCATTTACTCCACATTGCATCGTACAAATTCAATAAACCAATATTGTTGTCTTTGACTTAAAAATCTCTCACATTCTAACTAACAATCTAGAAGAAGATTTCACTCTCTTCATGCTCTGAGAACAATTCGTCATCTTCTTCTTTCTCGTGTCCATTCATTTTTACTTGAAAAAAAAAACTCATTTTTTTACTTGTTTTCGTGCATTTGTTTTAGCGCGCGTCGCCACTTTTGGCTAACACTGTGCAATATAGTGCAATATTTGCAAACGACATTCGAAAAATATAAAAAATAATGTCTTTTCCCAACCATACATTCCTATTATTCCTTTTTTTCCCTTTATACTTTAACACTTGCAAAAGTTAATGGTCCGCGTTCAATGCTACACCTGATAACAGATATCGATCACATTTGTTTTAATTTTTGTCAGGCTTATAATAGTACAAGAAATAAAAACAAGATTATAAGCCAAAGTGTATAATTTTAATTGAAATTTATGATTTGTAGGAAGGAAGTGTAGAGAGTTCATCCCAGTCAAGCCGTCTTGGGCTGACCTTGAGTAAAACATCATCATTCCTAAATATGGTGGTGAGTTTGAAAAAAGGGAATCTTCTCGTTTCAAGTACGGATTTGCCGAGAAGAAGAGTGGAGGAATATGTATCTCCGTCGAAATTAAAGGCCTCCAATTTCCAGGCAATGCACCTCCAGATTAGAAGTGCATTGCTTGCAATGTTAGAAATTAACTAATGATGATATTAGTCTAAGGGAGAGTTACTTTTTCTTGAATGAGGTCACACAAATATTTCTGTCTTTTATACTCTTTTCTTTAAAGAAAATTAATACATGTTTTCATTCATTTACTCCACATTTAATTGTACAAATTCAACAAGCAAATATTGTTGTCTTTAACATAAAATTCTCTCACGTCCTAACTAACAATCTAGAAGAGAATTTCAGTCTCTTGAGAACAAACACCAACAACCACCAGGTTCTATCTTCTTCATCTTCTTCTTTATTCTCTCCATTCATTTTTACTTGAAAAATAAAAACTAATTTTTTACTTTTTTTTGGTGCATTTGTTTTAGTGCATTTTTGTCTCGCACTGCGCAATCTTGTGCAATACTTGATCAAATATATCGATCACGTTTGTTTTAATTTTTGTCGGGCTTATAATAGTACAAGAAATATAAATAATATTACTAGCCAAAGTGTATATTTTAATTGCCTTTTATGATTTGTAGGAAGGAAGTGCAGAGAGTTCATCCCAGTCAAGCCGTCTTGGGCTGACCCTGAGTAAAACCTCCATCATTCCTAAATATAGTGATGAGTTTGACAAAGGTAAGCGTCCCATATAAGGTAAGGATATGCCTAGAAGAAGAGTGGAGGAATATGTATCTCCGGAGAAATTAAAGGCTTCCAATTTCCCGGCAATGCACCTCCAGATCAGAGGTGCATTGCTGATAATGTTAGAAATTAATTAGTGATTATATTAGTCAAAGGGAGAGTAACTTTTTCCTGAATGAGGCCACACAAATATTTCGTTCTTTTATACTCTTTCATTAAAGAAAATTAATACGCGTTATCATTCATTTACTCCACATTGCATCGTACAAATTCAATAAACCAATATTGTTGTCTTTGACTTAAAAATCTCTCACATTCTAACTAACAATCTAGAAGAAGATTTCACTCTCTTCATGCTCTGAGAACAATTCGTCATCTTCTTCTTTCTCGTGTCCATTCATTTTTACTTGAAAAAAAAAACTCATTTTTTACTTGTTTTCGTGCATTTGTTTTAGCGCGCGTCGCCATTTTTGGCTAACACTGTGCAATAAAGTGCAATATTTGCAAACGACATTCGAAAAATAAAAAAAATAATGTCTTTTCCCAACCATACATTCCTATTATTCCTTTTCTTCCCTTTATACTTTAACACTTGCAAAAGTTAATGGTCCGCGTTCAATGCTACACCTGATTTATCGATCACGTTTGTTTTAATTTTTGTCAGGCTTATAATAGTACAAGAAATAAAAACAAGATTATAAGCCAAAGTGTATAATTTTAATTGAAATTTATGATTTGTAGGAAGGAAGTGTAGAGAGTTCATCCCAGTCAAGCCGTCTTGGGCTGACCTTGTGTAAAACATCATCATTCCTAAATATGGTGGTGAGTTTGAAAAAAGGGAATCTTCTCGTTTCAAGTACGGATATGCCGAGAAGAAGAGTGGAGGAATATGTATCTCCGTCGAAATTAAAGGCCTCCAATTTCCAGGCAATGCACCTCCAGATTAGAAGTGCATTGCTTGCAATGTTAGAAATTAACTAATGATGATATTAGTCTAAGGGAGAGTTACTTTTTCTTGAATGAGGTCACACAAATATTTCTGTCTTTTATACTCTTTTCTTTAAAGAAAATTAATACATGTTTTCATTCATTTACTCCACATTGCATTGTACAAATTCAACAAGCAAATATTGTTGTCTTTAACATAAAATTCTCTCACGTCCTAACTAACAATCTAGAAGAGAATTTCAGTCTCTTGAGAACAACCACCAACAACCACCAGGTTCTATCTTCTTCATCTTCTTCTGTATTCTCTCCATTCATTTTTACTTGAAAAATAAAAACTAATTTTTTACTTTTTTTTGGTGCATTTGTTTTAATGCATTTTTGTCTCGCACTGCGCAATCTTGTGCAATACTTGATCAAATATATCGATCACGTTTGTTTTAATTTTTGTCGGGCTTATAATAGTACAAGAAATATAAATAATATTACTAGCCAAAGTGTATATTTTAATTGCCTTTTATGATTTGTAGGAAGGAAGTGCAGAGAGTTCATCCCAGTCAAGCCGTCTTGGGCTGACCCTGAGTAAAACCTCCATCATTCCTAAATATAGTGATGAGTTTGAAAAAGGTAAGCGTCCCATATAAGGTAAGGATATGCCGAGAAGAAGAGTGGAGGAATATGTATCTCCGGAGAAATTAAAGGCTTCCAATTTCCCGGCAATGCACCTCCAGATCAGAGGTGCATTGCTGAGAATGTTAGAAATTAATTAGTGATTATATTAGTAAAAGGGAGAGTAACTTTTTCCTGAATGAGGCCACACAAATATTTCGTTCTTTTATACTCTTTCATTAAAGAAAATTAATACGCGTTATCATTCATTTACTCCACATTGCATCGTACAAATTCAATAAACCAATATTGTTGTCTTTGACTTAAAAATCTCTCACATTCTAACTAACAATCTAGAAGAAGATTTCACTCTCTTCATGCTCTGAGAACAATTCGTCATCTTCTTCTTTCTCGTGTCCATTCATTTTTACTTGAAAAAAAAAACTCATTTTTTACTTGTTTTCGTGCATTTGTTTTAGCGCGCGTCGCCATTTTTGGCTAACACTGTGCAATATTTGCAAACGACATTCGAAAAATAAAAAAAATAATGTCTTTTCCCAACCATACATTCCTATTATTCCTTTTCTTCCCTTTATACTTTAACACTTGCAAAAGTTAATGGTCCGCGTTCAATGCTACACCTGATTTATCGATCACGTTTGTTTTAATTTTTGTCAGGCTTATAATAGTACAAGAAATAAAAACAAGATTATAATCCAAAGTGTATAATTTTAATTGAAATTTATGATTTGTAGGAAGGAAGTGTAGAGAGTTCATCCCAGTCAAGCCGTCTTGGGCTGACCTTGTGTAAAACATCATCATTCCTAAATATGGTGGTGAGTTTGAAAAAAGGGAATCTTCTCGTTTCAAGTACGGATATGCCGAGAAGAAGAGTGGAGGAATATGTATCTCCGTCGAAATTAAAGGCCTCCAATTTCCAGGCAATGCACCTCCAGATTAGAAGTGCATTGCTTGCAATGTTAGAAATTAACTAATGATGATATTAGTCTAAGGGAGAGTTACTTTTTCTTGAATGAGGTCACACAAATATTTCTGTCTTTTATACTCTTTTCTTTAAAGAAAATTAATACATGTTTTCATTCATTTACTCCACATTGCATTGTACAAATTCAACAAGCAAATATTGTTGTCTTTAACATAAAATTCTCTCACGTCCTAACTAACAATCTAGAAGAGAATTTCAGTCTCTTGAGAACAACCACCAACAACCACCAGGTTCTATCTTCTTCATCTTCTTCTGTATTCTCTCCATTCATTTTTACTTGAAAAATAAAAACTAATTTTTTACTTTTTTTTGGTGCATTTGTTTTAATGCATTTTTGTCTCGCACTGCGCAATCTTGTGCAATACTTGATCAAATATATCGATCACGTTTGTTTTAATTTTTGTCGGGCTTATAATAGTACAAGAAATATAAATAATATTACTAGCCAAAGTGTATATTTTAATTGCCTTTTATGATTTGTAGGAAGGAAGTGCAGAGAGTTCATCCCAGTCAAGCCGTCTTGGGCTGACCCTGAGTAAAACCTCCATCATTCCTAAATATAGTGATGAGTTTGAAAAAGGTAAGCGTCCCATATAAGGTAAGGATATGCCGAGAAGAAGAGTGGAGGAATATGTATCTCCGGAGAAATTAAAGGCTTCCAATTTCCCGGCAATGCACCTCCAGATCAGAGGTGCATTGCTGAGAATGTTAGAAATTAATTAGTGATTATATTAGTAAAAGGGAGAGTAACTTTTTCCTGAATGAGGCCACACAAATATTTCGTTCTTTTATACTCTTTCATTAAAGAAAATTAATACGCGTTATCATTCATTTACTCCACATTGCATCGTACAAATTCAATAAACCAATATTGTTGTCTTTGACTTAAAAATCTCTCACATTCTAACTAACAATCTAGAAGAAGATTTCACTCTCTTCATGCTCTGAGAACAATTCGTCATCTTCTTCTTTCTCGTGTCCATTCATTTTTACTTGAAAAAAAAAACTCATTTTTTTACTTGTTTTCGTGCATTTGTTTTAGCGCGCGTCGCCACTTTTGGCTAACACTGTGCAATATAGTGCAATATTTGCAAACGACATTCGAAAAATATAAAAAATAATGTCTTTTCCCAACCATACATTCCTATTATTCCTTTTTTTCCCTTTATACTTTAACACTTGCAAAAGTTAATGGTCCGCGTTCAATGCTACACCTGATAACAGATATCGATCACGTTTGTTTTAATTTTTGTCAGGCTTATAATAGTACAAGAAATAAAAACAAGATTATAAGCCAAAGTGTATAATTTTAATTGAAATTTATGATTTGTAGGAAGGAAGTGTAGAGAGTTCATCCCAGTCAAGCCGTCTTGGGCTGACCTTGAGTAAAACATCATCATTCCTAAATATGGTGGTGAGTTTGAAAAAAGGGAATCTTCTCGTTTCAAGTACGGATTTGCCGAGAAGAAGAGTGGAGGAATATGTATCTCCGTCGAAATTAAAGGCCTCCAATTTCCAGGCAATGCACCTCCAGATTAGAAGTGCATTGCTTGCAATGTTAGAAATTAACTAATGATGATATTAGTCTAAGGGAGAGTTACTTTTTCTTGAATGAGGTCACACAAATATTTCTGTCTTTTATACTCTTTTCTTTAAAGAAAATTAATACATGTTTTCATTCATTTACTCCACATTTCATTGTACAAATTCAACAAGCAAATATTGTTGTCTTTAACATAAAATTCTCTCACGTCCTAACTAACAATCTAGAAGAGAATTTCAGTCTCTTGAGAACAAACACCAACAACCACCAGGTTCTATCTTCTTCATCTTCTTCTTTATTCTCTCCATTCATTTTTACTTGAAAAATAAAAACTAATTTTTTACTTTTTTTTGGTGCATTTGTTTTAGTGCATTTTTGTCTCGCACTGCGCAATCTTGTGCAATACTTGATCAAATATATCGATCACGTTTGTTTTAATTTTTGTCGGGCTTATAATAGTACAAGAAATATAAATAATATTACTAGCCAAAGTGTATATTTTAATTGCCTTTTATGATTTGTAGGAAGGAAGTGCAGAGAGTTCATCCCAGTCAAGCCGTCTTGGGCTGACCCTGAGTAAAACCTCCATCATTCCTAAATATAGTGATGAGTTTGACAAAGGTAAGCATCCCATATAAGGTAAGGATATGCCTAGAAGAAGAGTGGAGGAATATGTATCTCCGGAGAAATTAAAGGCTTCCAATTTCCCGGCAATGCACCTCCAGATCAGAGGTGCATTGCTGATAATGTTAGAAATTAATAAGTGATTATATTAGTCAAAGGGAGAGTAACTTTTTCCTGAATGAGGCCACACAAATATTTCGTTCTTTTATACTCTTTCATTATAGAAAATTAATACGCGTTATCATTCATTTACTCCACATTGCATCGTACAAATTCAATAAACCAATATTGTTGTCTTTGACTTAAAAATCTCTCACATTCTAACTAACAATCTAGAAGAAGATTACACTCTCTTCATGCTCTGAGAACAATTCGTCATCTTCTTCTTTCTCGTGTCCATTCATTTTTACTTGAAAAAAAAAACTCATTTTTTACTTGTTTTCGTGCATTTGTTTTAGCGCGCGTCGCCATTTTTGGCTAACACTGTGCAATAAAGTGCAATATTTGCAAACGACATTCGAAAAATAAAAAAAATAATGTCTTTTCCCAACCATACATTCCTATTATTCCTTTTCTTCCCTTTATACTTTAACACTTGCAAAAGTTAATGGTCCGCGTTCAATGCTACACCTGATAACAGATATCGATCACGTTTGTTTTAATTTTTGTCAGGCTTATAATAGTACAAGAAATAAAAACAAGATTATAAGCCAAAGTGTATAATTTTAATTGAAATTTATGATTTGTAGGAAGGAAGTGTAGAGAGTTCATCCCAGTCAAGCCGTCTTGGGCTGACCTTGTGTAAAACATCATCATTCCTAAATATGGTGGTGAGTTTGAAAAAAGGGAATCTTCTCGTTTCAAGTACGGATATGCCGAGAAGAAGAGTGGAGGAATATGTATCTCCGTCGAAATTAAAGGCCTCCACTTTCCAGGCAATGCACCTCCAGATTAGAAGTGCATTGCTTGCAATGTTAGAAATTAACTAATGATGATATTAGTCTAAGGGAGAGTTACTTTTTCTTGAATGAGGTCACACAAATATTTCTGTCTTTTATACTCTTTTCTTTAAAGAAAATTAATACATGTTTTCATTCATTTACTCCACATTTCATTGTACAAATTCAACAAGCAAATATTGTTGTCTTTAACATAAAATTCTCTCACGTCCTAACTAACAATCTAGAAGAGAATTTCAGTCTCTTGAGAACAAACACCAACAACCACCAGGTTCTATCTTCTTCATCTTCTTCTTTATTCTCTCCATTCATTTTTACTTGAAAAATAAAAACTAATTTTTTACTTTTTTTTGGTGCATTTGTTTTAGTGCATTTTTGTCTCGCACTGCGCAATCTTGTGCAATACTTGATCAAATATATCGATCACGTTTGTTTTAATTTTTGTCGGGCTTATAATAGTACAAGAAATATAAATAATATTACTAGCCAAAGTGTATATTTTAATTGCCTTTTATGATTTGTAGGAAGGAAGTGCAGAGAGTTCATCCCAGTCAAGCCGTCTTGGGCTGACCCTGAGTAAAACCTCCATCATTCCTAAATATAGTGATGAGTTTGACAAAGGTAAGCGTCCCATATAAGGTAAGGATATGCCTAGAAGAAGAGTTGAAGAATATGTATCTCCGGATAAATTAAAGGCTTCCAATTTCCCGGCAATGCACCTCCAGATCAGAGGTGCATTGCTGATAATGTTAGAAATTAATTAGTGATTATATTAGTCAAAGGGAGAGTAACTTTTTCCTGAATGAGGCCACACAAATATTTCGTTCTTTTATACTCTTTCATTAAAGAAAATTAATACGCGTTATCATTCATTTACTCCACATTGCATCGTACAAATTCAATAAACCAATATTGTTGTCTTTGACTTAAAAATCTCTCACATTCTAACTAACAATCTAGAAGAAGATTTCACTCTCTTCATGCTCTGAGAACAATTCGTCATCTTCTTCTTTCTCGTGTCCATTCATTTTTACTTGAAAAAAAAAACTCATTTTTTACTTGTTTTCGTGCATTTGTTTTAGCGCGCGTCGCCATTTTTGGCTAACACTGTGCAATAAAGTGCAATATTTGCAAACGACATTCAAAAAATAAAAAAAATAATGTCTTTTCCCAACCATACATTCCTATTATTCCTTTTCTTCCCTTTATACTTTAACACTTGCAAAAGTTAATGGTCCGCGTTCAATGCTACACCTGATTTATCGATCACGTTTGTTTTAATTTTTGTCAGGCTTATAATAGTACAAGAAATAAAAACAAGATTATAAGCCAAAGTGTATAATTTTAATTGAAATTTATGATTTGTAGGAAGGAAGTGTAGAGAGTTCATCCCAGTCAAGCCGTCTTGGGCTGACCTTGAGTAAAACATCATCATTCCTAAATATGGTGGTGAGTTTGAAAAAAGGGAATCTTCTCGTTTCAAGTACGGATATGCCGAGAAGAAGAGTGGAGGAATATGTATCTCCGTCGAAATTAAAGGCCTCCAATTTCCAGGCAATGCACCTCCAGATTAGAAGTGCATTGCTTGCAATGTTAGAAATTAACTAATGATGATATTAGTCTAAGGGAGAGTTACTTTTTCTTGAATGAGGTCACACAAATATTTCTGTCTTTTATACTCTTTTCTTTAAAGAAAATTAATACATGTTTTCATTCATTTACTCCACATTGCATTGTACAAATTCAACAAACTAATATTGTTGTCTTTAACTTAAAATTCTCTCACGTCCTAACTAACAATCTAGAAGAGAATTTCAGTCTCTTGAGAACAAACACCAACAACCACCAGGTTCTATCTTCTTCATTTTCTTCTTTATTCTCTCCATTCATTTTTACTTGAAAAATAAAAACTAATTTTTTACTTTTTTTTGGTGCATTTGTTTTAGTGCATTTTTGTCTCGCACTGCGCAATCTTGTGCAATACTTGATCAAATATATCGATCACGTTTGTTTTAATTTTTGTCGGGCTTATAATAGTACAAGAAATATAAATAATATTACTAGCCAAAGTGTATATTTTAATTGCCTTTTATGATTTGTAGGAAGGAAGTGCAGAGAGTTCATCCCAGTCAAGCCGTCTTGGGCTGACCCTGAGTAAAACCTCCATCATTCCTAAATATAGTGATGAGTTTGAAAAAGGTAAGCGTCCCATATAAGGTAAGGATATGCCGAGAAGAAGAGTGGAGGAATATGTATCTCCGGAGAAATTAAAGGCTTCCAATTTCCCGGCAATGCACCTCCAGATCAGAGGTGCATTGCTGAGAATGTTAGAAATTAATTAGTGATTATATTAGTAAAAGGGAGAGTAACTTTTTCCTGAATGAGGCCACACAAATATTTCGTTCTTTTATACTCTTTCATTAAAGAAAATTAATACGCGTTATCATTCATTTACTCCACATTGCATCGTACAAATTCAATAAACCAATATTGTTGTCTTTGACTTAAAAATCTCTCACATTCTAACTAACAATCTAGAAGAAGATTTCACTCTCTTCATGCTCTGAGAACAATTCGTCATCTTCTTCTTTCTCGTGTCCATTCATTTTTACTTGAAAAAAAAAACTCATTTTTTTACTTGTTTTCGTGCATTTGTTTTAGCGCGCGTCGCCACTTTTGGCTAACACTGTGCAATATAGTGCAATATTTGCAAACGACATTCGAAAAATATAAAAAATAATGTCTTTTCCCAACCATACATTCCTATTATTCCTTTTTTTCCCTTTATACTTTAACACTTGCAAAAGTTAATGGTGCGCGTTCAATGCTACACCTGATAACAGATATCGATCACGTTTGTTTTAATTTTTGTCAGGCTTATAATAGTACAAGAAATAAAAACAAGATTATAAGCCAAAGTGTATAATTTTAATTGAAATTTATGATTTGTAGGAAGGAAGTGTAGAGAGTTCATCCCAGTCAAGCCGTCTTGGGCTGACCTTGAGTAAAACATCATCATTCCTAAATATGGTGGTGAGTTTGAAAAAAGGGAATCTTCTCGTTTCAAGTACGGATTTGCCGAGAAGAAGAGTGGAGGAATATGTATCTCCGTCGAAATTAAAGGCCTCCAATTTCCAGGCAATGCACCTCCAGATTAGAAGTGCATTGCTTGCAATGTTAGAAATTAACTAATGATGATATTAGTCTAAGGGAGAGTTACTTTTTCTTGAATGAGGTCACACAAATATTTCTGTCTTTTATACTCTTTTCTTTAAAGAAAATTAATACATGTTTTCATTCATTTACTCCACATTTCATTGTACAAATTCAACAAGCAAATATTGTTGTCTTTAACATAAAATTCTCTCACGTCCTAACTAACAATCTAGAAGAGAATTTCAGTCTCTTGAGAACAAACACCAACAACCACCAGGTTCTATCTTCTTCATCTTCTTCTTTATTCTCTCCATTCATTTTTACTTGAAAAATAAAAACTAATTTTTTACTTTTTTTTGGTGCATTTGTTTTAGTGCATTTTTGTCTCGCACTGCGCAATCTTGTGCAATACTTGATCAAATATATCGATCACGTTTGTTTTAATTTTTGTCGGGCTTATAATAGTACAAGAAATATAAATAATATTACTAGCCAAAGTGTATATTTTAATTGCCTTTTATGATTTGTAGGAAGGAAGTGCAGAGAGTTCATCCCAGTCAAGCCGTCTTGGGCTGACCTTGAGTAAAACCTCCATCATTCCTAAATATAGTGATGAGTTTGACAAAGGTAAGCATCCCATATAAGGTAAGGATATGCCTAGAAGAAGAGTGGAGGAATATGTATCTCCGGAGAAATTAAAGGCTTCCAATTTCCCGGCAATGCACCTCCAGATCAGAGGTGCATTGCTGATAATGTTAGAAATTAATAAGTGATTATATTAGTCAAAGGGAGAGTAACTTTTTCCTGAATGAGGCCACACAAATATTTCGTTCTTTTATACTCTTTCATTATAGAAAATTAATACGCGTTATCATTCATTTACTCCACATTGCATCGTACAAATTCAATAAACCAATATTGTTGTCTTTGACTTAAAAATCTCTCACATTCTAACTAACAATCTAGAAGAAGATTTCACTCTCTTCATGCTCTGAGAACAATTCGTCATCTTCTTCTTTCTCGTGTCCATTCATTTTTACTTGAAAAAAAAAACTCATTTTTTACTTGTTTTCGTGCATTTGTTTTAGCGCGCGTCGCCATTTTTGGCTAACACTGTGCAATAAAGTGCAATATTTGCAAACGACATTCGAAAAATAAAAAAAATAATGTCTTTTCCCAACCATACATTCCTATTATTCCTTTTCTTCCCTTTATACTTTAACACTTGCAAAAGTTAATGGTCCGCGTTCAATGCTACACCTGATAACAGATATCGATCACGTTTGTTTTAATTTTTGTCAGGCTTATAATAGTACAAGAAATAAAAACAAGATTATAAGCCAAAGTGTATAATTTTAATTGAAATTTATGATTTGTAGGAAGGAAGTGTAGAGAGTTCATCCCAGTCTAGCCGTCTTGGGCTGACCTTGTGTAAAACATCATCATTCCTAAATATGGTGGTGAGTTTGAAAAAAGGGAATCTTCTCGTTTCAAGTACGGATATGCCGAGAAGAAGAGTGGAGGAATATGTATCTCCGTCGAAATTAAAGGCCTCCAATTTCCAGGCAATGCACCTCCAGATTAGAAGTGCATTGCTTGCAATGTTAGAAATTAACTAATGATGATATTAGTCTAAGGGAGAGTTACTTTTTCTTGAATGAGGTCACACAAATATTTCTGTCTTTTATACTCTTTTCTTTAAAGAAAATTAATACATGTTTTCATTCATTTACTCCACATTTCATTGTACAAATTCAACAAGCAAATATTGTTGTCTTTAACATAAAATTCTCTCACGTCCTAACTAACAATCTAGAAGAGAATTTCAGTCTCTTGAGAACAAACACCAACAACCACCAGGTTCTATCTTCTTCATTTTCTTCTTTATTCTCTCCATTCATTTTTACTTGAAAAATAAAAACTAATTTTTTACTTTTTTTTGGTGCATTTGTTTTAGTGCATTTTTGTCTCGCACTGCGCAATCTTGTGCAATACTTGATCAAATATATCGATCACGTTTGTTTTAATTTTTGTCGGGCTTATAATAGTACAAGAAATATAAATAATATTACTAGCCAAAGTGTATATTTTAATTGCCTTTTATGATTTGTAGGAAGGAAGTGCAGAGAGTTCATCCCAGTCAAGCCGTCTTGGGCTGACCCTGAGTAAAACCTCCATCATTCCTAAATATAGTGATGAGTTTGAAAAAGGTAAGCGTCCCATATAAGGTAAGGATATGCCTAGAAGAAGAGTGGAGGAATATGTATCTCCGGAGAAATTAAAGGCTTTCAATTTCCCGGCAATGCACCTTCAGATCAGAGGTGCATTGCTGAGAATGTTAGAAATTAATTAGTGATTATATTAGTCAAAGGGAGAGTAACTTTTTCCTGAATGAGGCCACACAAATATTTCGTTCTTTTATACTCTTTCATTAAAGAAAATTAATACGCGTTATCATTCATTTACTCCACATTGCATCGTACAAATTCAATAAACCAATATTGTTGTCTTTGACTTAAAAATCTCTCACATTCTAACTAACAATCTAGAAGAAGATTTCACTCTCTTCATGCTCTGAGAACAATTCGTCATCTTCTTCTTTCTCGTGTCCATTCATTTTTACTTGAAAAAAAAAACTCATTTTTTACTTGTTTTCGTGCATTTGTTTTAGCGCGCGTCGCCATTTTTAGCTAACACTGTGCAATAAAGTGCAATATTTGCAAACGACATTTGAAAAATAAAAAAAATAATGTTTTTTCCCAACCATACATTCCTATTATTCCTTTTCTTCCCTTTATACTTTAACACTTGCAAAAGTTAATGGTCCGCGTTCAATGCTACACCTAATTTATCGATCACGTTTGTTTTAATTTTTGTCAGGCTTATAATAGTACAAGAAATAAAAACAAGATTATAAGCCAAAGTGTATAATTTTAATTGAAATTTATGATTTGTAGGAAGGAAGTGTAGAGAGTTCATCCCAGTCAAGCCGTCTTGGGCTGACCTTGAGTAAAACATCATCATTCCTAAATATGGTGGTGAGTTTGAAAAAAGGGAATCTTCTCGTTTCAAGTACGGATATGCCGAGAAGAAGAGTGGAGGAATATGTATCTCCGTCGAAATTAAAGGCCTCCAATTTCCAGGCAATGCACCTCCAGATTAGAAGTGCATTGCTTGCAATGTTAGAAATTAACTAATGATAATATTAGTCTAAGGGAGAGTTACTTTTTCTTGAATGAGGTCACACAAATATTTCTGTCTTTTATACTCTTTTCTTTAAAGAAAATTAATACATGTTTTCATTCATTTACTCCACATTGCATTGTACAAATTCAACAAGCAAATATTGTTGTCTTTAACTTAAAATTCTCTCACGTCCTAACTAACAATCTAGAAGAGAATTTCAGTCTCTTGAGAACAAACACCAACAACCACCAGGTTCTATCTTCTTCATCTTCTTCTTTATTCTCTCCATTCATTTTTACTTGAAAAATAAAAACTAATTTTTTACTTTTTTTTGGTGCATTTGTTTTAGTGCATTTTTGTCTCGCACTGCGCAATCTTGTGCAATACTTGATCAAATATATCGATCACGTTTGTTTTAATTTTTGTCGGGCTTATAATAGTACAAGAAATATAAATAATATTACTAGCCAAAGTGTATATTTTAATTGCCTTTTATGATTTGTAGGAAGGAAGTGCAGAGAGTTCATCCCAGTCAAGCCGTCTTGGGCTGACCCTGAGTAAAACCTCCATCATTCCTAAATATAGTGATGAGTTTGAAAAAGGTAAGCGTCCCATATAAGGTAAGGATATGCCGAGAAGAAGAGTGGAGGAATATGTATCTCCGGAGAAATTAAAGGCTTCCAATTTCCCGGCAATGCACCTCCAGATCAGAGGTGCATTGCTGAGAATGTTAGAAATTAATTAGTGATTATATTAGTCAAAGGGAGAGTAACTTTTTCCTGAATGAGGCCACACAAATATTTCGTTCTTTTATACTCTTTAATTAAAGAAAATTAATACGCGTTATCATTCATTTACTCCACATTGCATCGTACAAATTCAATAAACCAATATTGTTGTCTTTGACTTAAAAATCTCTCACATTCTAACTAACAATCTAGAAGAAGATTTCACTCTCTTCATGCTCTGAGAACAATTCGTCATCTTCTTCTTTCTCGTGTCCATTCATTTTTACTTGAAAAAAAAAACTCATTTTTTTACTTGTTTTCGTGCATTTGTTTTAGCGCGCGTCGCCATTTTTGGCTAACACTGTGCAATAAAGTGCAATATTTGCAAACGACATTCGAAAAATAAAAAAAATAATGTCTTTTCCCAACCATACATTCCTATTATTCCTTTTCTTCCCTTTATACTTTAACACTTGCAAAAGTTAATGGTCCGCGTTCAATGCTACACCTGATTTATCGATCACGTTTGTTTTAATTTTTGTCAGGCTTATAATAGTACAAGAAATAAAAACAAGATTATAAGCCAAAGTGTATAATTTTAATTAAAATTTATGATTTGTAGGAAGGAAGTGTAGAGAGTTCATCCCAGTCAAGCCGTCTTGGGCTGACCTTGAGTAAAACATCATCATTCCTAAATATGGTGGTGAGTTTGAAAAAAGGGAATCTTCTCGTTTCAAGTACGGATATGCCGAGAAGAAGAGTGGAGGAATATGTATCTCCGTCGAAATTAAAGGCCTCCAATTTCCAGGCAATGCACCTCCAGATTAGAAGTGCATTGCTTGCAATGTTAGAAATTAACTAATGATGATATTAGTCTAAGGGAGAGTTACTTTTTCTTGAATGAGGTCACACAAATATTTCTGTCTTTTATACTCTTTTCTTTAAAGAAAATTAATACATGTTTTCATTCATTTACTCCGCATTGCATTGTACAAATTCAACAAGCAAATATTGTTGTCTTTAACTTAAAATTCTCACACGTCCTAACTAACAATCTAGAAGAGAATTTCAGTCTCTTGAGAACAACCACAATCACCAACAACCACCAGGTTCTATCTTCTTCATGTTCTTCTTTATTCTCTCCATTCATTTTTACTTGAAAAATAAAAACTAATTTTTTACTTTTTTTTGGTGCATTTGTTTTAGTGCATTTTTTTATCTCGCACTGCGCAATCTTGTGCAATACTTGATCAAATATATCGATCACGTTTGTTTTAATTTTTGTCGGGCTTATAATAGTACAAGAAATATAAATAATATTACTAGCCAAAGTGTATATTTTAATTGCCTTTTATGATTTGTAGGAAGGAAGTGCAGAGAGTTCATCCCAGTCAACCCTAAACCCTAAACCCTCGAAAAATAAAAAAAATAATGTCTTTTCCCAACCATACATTCCTATTATTCCTTTTCTTCCCTTTATACTTTAACACTTGCAAAAGTTAATGGTCCGCGTTCAATGCTACACCTGATTTATCGATCACGTTTGTTTTAATTTTTGTCAGGCTTATAATAGTACAAGAAATAAAAACAAGATTATAAGCCAAAGTGTATAATTTTAATTGAAATTTATGATTTGTAGGAAGGAAGTGTAGAGAGTTCATCCCAGTCAAGCCGTTTTGGGCTGACCTTGAGTAAAACATCATCATTCCTAAATATGGTGGTGAGTTTGAAAAAAGGGAATCTTCTCGTTTCAAGTACGGATATGCCGAGAAGAAGAGTGGAGGAATATGTATCTCCGTCGAAATTAAAGGCCTCCAATTTCCAGGCAATGCACCTCCAGATTAGAAGTGCATTGCTTGCAATGTTAGAAATTAACTAATGATGATATTAGTCTAAGGGAGAGTTACTTTTTCTTGAATGAGGTCACACAAATATTTCTGTCTTTTATACTCTTTTCTTTAGAGAAAATTAATACATGTTTTCATTCATTTACTCCGCATTGCATTGTACAAATTCAACAAGCAAATATTGTTGTCTTTAACTTAAAATTCTCTCACGTCCTAACTAACAATCTAGAAGAGAATTTCAGTCTCTTGAGAACAACCACCAACAACCACCAGGTTCTATCTTCTTCATCTTCTTCTTTATTCTCTCCATTCATTTTTACTTGAAAAATAAAAACTAATTTTTTACTTTTTTTTGGTGCATTTGCTTTAATGCATTTTTTTGTCTCGCACTGCGCAATCTTGTGCAATACTTGATCAAATATATCGATCACGTTTGTTTTAATTTTTGTCGGGCTTATAATAGTACAAGAAATATAAATAATATTACTAGCCAAAGTGTATATTTTAATTGCCTTTTATGATTTGTAGGAAGGAAGTGCAGAGAGTTCATCCCAGTCAAGCCGTCTTGGGTCAGCCCTGAGTAAAACCTCCATCATTCCTAAATATAGTGATGAGTTTGAAAAAGGTAAGCGTCCCATATAAGGTAAGGATATGCCTAGAAGAAGAGTGGAGGAATATGTATCTCCGGAGAAATTAAAGGCTTCCAATTTCCCGGCAATGCACCTCCAGATCAGAGGTGCATTGCTGAGAATGTTAGAAATTAATTAGTGATTATATTAGTCAAAGGGAGAGTAACTTTTTCCTGAATGAGGCCACACAAATATTTCGTTCTTTTATACTCTTTCATTAAAGAAAATTAATACGCGTTATCATTCATTTACTCCACATTGCATCGTATAAATTCAATAAACCAATATTGTTGTCTTTGACTTAAAAATCTCTCACATTCTAACTAACAATCTAGAAGAAGATTTCACTCTCTTCATGCTCTGAGAACAATTCGTCATCTTCTTCTTTCTCGTGTCCATTCATTTTTACTTGAAACAAAAAACTCATTTTTTTACTTGTTTTCGTGCATTTGTTTTAGCGCGCGTCGCCATTTTTGGCTAACACTGTGCAATAAAGTGCAATATTTGCAAACGACATTCGAAAAATAAAAAAAATAATGTCTTTTCCCAACCATACATTCCTATTATTCCTTTTCTTCCCTTTATACTTTAACACTTGCAAAAGTTAATGGTCCGCGTTCAATGCTACACCTGATTTATCGATCACGTTTGTTTTAATTTTTGTCAGGCTTATAATAGTACAAGAAATAAAAACAAGATTATAAGCCAAAGTGTATAATTTTAATTGAAATTTATGATTTGTAGGAGGAAGTGTAGAGAGTTCATCCCAGGCAAGCCGTCTTGGGCTGACCTTGAGTAAAACATCATCATTCCTAAATATGGTGGTGAGTTTGAAAAAAGGGAATCTTCTCGTTTCAAGTATGGATATGCCGAGAAGAAGAGTGGAGGAATATGTATCTCCGTCGAAATTAAAGGCCTCCAATTTCCAGGCAATGCACCTCCAGATTAGAAGTGCATTGCTTGCAATGTTAGAAATTAACTAATGATGATATTAGTCTAAGGGAGAGTTACTTTTTCTTGAATGAGGTCACACAAATATTTCTGTCTTTTATACTCTTTTCTTTAAAGAAAATTAATACATGTTTTCATTCATTTACTCCACATTGCATTGTACAAATTCAACAAGCAAATATTGTTGTCTTTAACTTAAAATTCTCTCACGTCCTAACTAACAATCTAGAAGAGAATTTCAGTCTCTTGAGAACAACCACCAACAACCACCAGGTTCTATCTTCTTCATCTTCTTCTTTATTCTCTCCATTCATTTTTACTTGAAAAATAAAAACAAATTTTTTACTTTTTTTTGGTGCATTTGTTTTAGTGCATTTTTGTCTCGCACTGCGCAATCTTGTGCAATACTTGATCAAATATATCGATCACGTTTGTTTTAATTTTTGTCGGGCTTATAATAGTACAAGAAATATAAATAATATTACTAGCCAAAGTGTATATTTTAATTGCCTTTTATGATTTGTAGGAAGGAAGTGCAGAGAGTTCATCCCAGTCAAGCCGTCTTGGGCTGACCCTGAGTAAAACCTCCATCATTCCTAAATATAGTGATGAGTTTGAAAAAGGTAAGCGTCCCATATAAGGTAAGGATATGCCGAGAAGAAGAGTGGAGGAATATGTATCTCCGGAGAAATTAAAGGCTTCCAATTTCCCGGCAATGCACCTCCAGATCAGAGGTGCATTGCTGAGAATGTTAGAAATTAATTAGTGATTATATTAGTCAAAGGGAGAGTAACTTTTTCCTGAATGAGGCCACACAAATATTTCGTTCTTTTATACTCTTTCATTAAAGAAAATTAATACGCGTTATCATTCATTTACTCCACATTGCATCGTACAAATTCAATAAACCAATATTGTTGTCTTTGACTTAAAAATCTCTCACATTCTAACTAACAATCTAGAAGAAGATTTCACTCTCTTCATGCTCTGAGAACAATTCGTCATCTTCTTCTTTCTCGTGTCCATTCATTTTTACTTGAAAAAAAAAACTCATTTTTTTACTTGTTTTCGTGCATTTGTTTTAGCGCGCGTCGCCATTTTTGGCTAACACTGTGCAATAAAGTGCAATATTTGCAAACGACATTCGAAAAATAAAAAAAATAATGTCTTTTCCCAACCATACATTCCTATTATTCCTTTTCTTCCCTTTATACTTTAACACTTGCAAAAGTTAATGGTCCGCGTTCAATGCTACACCTGATTTATCGATCACGTTTGTTTTAATTTTTGTCAGGCTTATAATAGTACAAGAAATAAAAACAAGATTATAAGCCAAAGTGTATAATTTTAATTGAAATTTATGATTTGTAGGAAGGAAGTGTAGAGAGTTCATCCCAGTCAAGCCGTCTTGGGCTGACCTTGAGTAAAACATCATCATTCCTAAATATGGTGGTGAGTTTGAAAAAAGGGAATCTTCTCGTTTCAAGTACGGATATGCCGAGAAGAAGAGTGGAGGAATATGTATCTCCGTCGAAATTAAAGGCCTCCAATTTCCAGGCAATGCACCTCCAGATTAGAAGTGCAATGCTTGCAATGTTAGAAATTAACTAATGATGATATTAGTCTAAGGGAGAGTTACTTTTTCTTGAATGAGGTCACACAAATATTTCTGTCTTTTATACTCTTTTCTTTAAAGAAAATTAATACATGTTTTCATTCATATACTCCACATTGCATTGTACAAATTCAACAAGCAAATATTGTTGTCTTTAACTTAAAATTCTCTTACGTCCTAACTAACAATCTAGAAGAGAATTTCAGTCACTTGAGAACAAACACCAACAACCACCAGGTTCTATCTTCTTCATCTTCTTCTTTATTCTCTCCATTCATTTTTACTTGAAAAATAAAAACTAATTTTTTACTTTTTTTTGGTGCATTTGTTTTAGTGCATTTTTGTCTCGCACTGCGCAATCTTGTGCAATACTTGATCAAATATATCGATCACGTTTGTTTTAATTTTTGTCGGGCTTATAATAGTACAAGAAATATAAATAATATTACTAGCCAAAGTGTATATTTTAATTGCCTTTTATGATTTGTAGGAAGGAAGTGAAGAGAGTTCATCCCAGTCAAGCCGTCTTGGGCTGACCCTGAGTAAAACCTCCATCATTCCTAAATATAGTGATGAGTTTGAAAAAGATAAGCGTCCCATATAAGGTAAGGATTTGCCGAGAAGAAGAGTGGAGGAATATGTATCTCCGGAGAAATTAAAGGCTTCCAATTTCCCGGCAATGCACCTCCAGATCAGAGGTGCATTGCTGAGAATGTTAGAAATTAATTAGTGATTATATTAGTCAAAGGGAGAGTAACTTTTTCCTGAATGAGGCCACACAAATATTTCGTTCTTTTATACTCTTTCATTAAAGAAAATTAATACGCGTTATCATTCATTTACTCCACATTGCATCGTACAAATTCAATAAACCAATATTGTTGTCTTTGACTTAAAAATCTCTCACATTCTAACTAACAATCTAGAAGAAGATTTCACTCTCTTCATGCTCTGAGAACAATTCGTCATCTTCTTCTTTCTCGTGTCCATTCATTTTTACTTGAAAAAAAAAACTCATTTTTTTACTTGTTTTCGTGCATTTGTTTTAGCGCGCGTCGCCATTTTTGGCTAACACTGTGCAATAAAGTGCAATATTTGCAAACGACATTCGAAAAATAAAAAAAATAATGTCTTTTCCCAACCATACATTCCTATTATTCCTTTTCTTCCCTTTATACTTTAACACTTGCAAAAGTTAATGGTCCGCGTTCAATGCTACACCTGATTTATCGATCACGTTTGTTTTAATTTTTGTCAGGCTTATAATAGTACAAGAAATAAAAACAAGATTATAAGCCAAAGTGTATAATTTTAATTGAAATTTATGATTTGTAGGAAGGAAGTGTAGAGAGTTCATCCCAGTCAAGCCGTCTTGGGCTGACCTTGAGTAAAACATCATCATTCCTAAATATGGTGGTGAGTTTGAAAAAAGGGAATCTTCTCGTTTCAAGTACGGATATGCCGAGAAGAAGAGTGGAGGAATATGTATCTCCGTCGAAATTAAAGGCCTCCAATTTCCAGGCAATGCACCTCCAGATTAGAAGTGCAATGCTTGCAATGTTAGAAATTAACTAATGATGATATTAGTCTAAGGGAGAGTTACTTTTTCTTGAATGAGGTCACACAAATATTTCTGTCTTTTATACTCTTTTCTTTAAAGAAAATTAATACATGTTTTCATTCATTTACTCCACATTGCATTGTACAAATTCAACAAGCAAATATTGTTGTCTTTAACTTAAAATTCTCTCACGTCCTAACTAACAATCTAGAAGAGAATTTCAGTCACTTGAGAACAAACACCAACAACCACCAGGTTCTATCTTCTTCATCTTCTTCTTTATTCTCTCCATTCATTTTTACTTGAAAAATAAAAACTAATTTTTTACTTTTTTTTGGTGCATTTGTTTTAGTGCATTTTTGTCTCGCACTGCGCAATCTTGTGCAATACTTGATCAAATATATCGATCACGTTTGTTTTAATTTTTGTCGGGCTTATAATAGTACAAGAAATATAAATAATATTACTAGCCAAAGTGTATATTTTAATTGCCTTTTATGATTTGTAGGAAGGAAGTGAAGAGAGTTCATCCCAGTCAAGCCGTCTTGGGCTGACCCTGAGTAAAACCTCCATCATTCCTAAATATAGTGATGAGTTTGAAAAAGATAAGCGTCCCATATAAGGTAAGGATTTGCCGAGAAGAAGAGTGGAGGAATATGTATCTCCGGAGAAATTAAAGGCTTCCAATTTCCCGGCAATGCACCTCCAGATCAGAGGTGCATTGCTGAGAATGTTAGAAATTAATTAGTGATTATATTAGTCAAAGGGAGAGTAACTTTTTCCTGAATGAGGCCACACAAATATTTCGTTCTTTTATACTCTTTCATTAAAGAAAATTAATACGCGTTATCATTCATTTACTCCACATTGCATCGTACAAATTCAATAAACCAATATTGTTGTCTTTGACTTAAAAATCTCTCACATTCTAACTAACAATCTAGAAGAAGATTTCACTCTCTTCATGCTCTGAGAACAATTCGTCATCTTCTTCTTTCTCGTGTCCATTCATTTTTACTTAAAAAAAAAACTCATTTTTTTACTTGTTTTCGTGCATTTGTTTTAGCGCGCGTCGCCATTTTTGGCTAACACTGTGCAATATAGTGCAATATTTGCAAACGACATTCGAAAAATAAAAAAAATAATGTCTTTTCCCAACCATACATTCCTATTATTCCTTTTCTTCCCTTTATACTTTAACACTTGCAAAAGTTAATGGTCTGCGTTCAATGCTACACCTGATTTATCGATCACGTTTGTTTTAATTTTTGTCAGGCTTATAATAGTACAAGAAATAAAAACAAGATTATAAGCCAAAGTGTATAATTTTAATTGAAATTTATGATTTGTAGGAAGGAAGTGTAGAGAGTTCATCCCAGTCAAGCCGTCTTGGGCTGACCTGGAGTAAAACATCATCATTCCTCAATATGGTGGTGAGTTTGAAAAAAGGGAATCTTCTCGTTTCAAGTACGGATATGCCGAGAAGAAGAATGGAGGAATATATATCTCCGGAGAAATTAAAGGCCTCCAATTTCCAGGCAATGCACCTCCAGATTAGAAGTGCATTGCTTGCAATGTTAGAAATTAACTAATGATGATATTAGTCTAAGGGAGAGTTA
The DNA here is from genome assembly GCF_029641045.1 of Salvia hispanica. Classification (NCBI taxonomy): domain Eukaryota; kingdom Viridiplantae; phylum Streptophyta; class Magnoliopsida; order Lamiales; family Lamiaceae; genus Salvia; species Salvia hispanica. The sequence continues at coordinate 49,362,194 of NC_142692.1, read as the reverse complement.
CTTTTTCTTGAATGAGGTCACACAAATATTTCTGTCTTTTATATTCTTTTCTTTAAAGAAAATTAATACATGTTTTCATTCATTTACTCCAGATTGCATTGTACAAATTCAACAAGCAAATATTGTTGTCTTTAACTTAAAATTCTCTCACGTTCTAACTAACAATCTAGAAGAGAATTTCAGTCTCTTGAGAACAACCACAATCACCAACAACCACCAGGTTCTATCTTCTTCATGTTCTTCTTTATTCTCTCCATTCATTTTTACTTGAAAAATAAAAACTAATTTTTTACTTTTTTTGGTGCATTTGTTTTAGTGCATTTTTGTCTCGCACTGCGCAATCTTGTGCAATACTTGATCAAATATATCGATCACGTTTGTTTTAATTTTTGTCGGGCTTATAATAGTACAAGAAATATAAATAATATTATTAGCCAAAGTGTATATTTTAATTGCCTTTTATGATTTGTAGGAAGGAAGTGCAGAGAGTTCATCTGTCACGACCACAACTCCCTAGTGCTAGTGAGCGTAGCTATTTCGCGACTAAACAATTCTCAAAATCAAGGGACAACGTAAAAAGGGTGAAATCACTCAAATCAAAAGTATCAAAGGCATATGGGTACATAGTCAAAACGTGATCAGAGTATCAAGACAAAGTTCAAAGCTTGCTAGTACATAATTCTAGGTTTTGCAGCGGAAGAGTCCAAGACAAAATAGCACGTATGAAGACATGCTACTTTGGGCTACCTAACTACTTATTTAATATGCTTGTCCCAACACCTTCGCCTGCTCGTCCACGTTCAACCTGCACATTTGAAAATAACATGCAGGGCTGAGTATTTAATATACTCAGTGGGCACATTGCCAAAAATAGTTCTATCTTTAATTGTCAATGCCACAGTTGAATGATCACGGGGTTTTACTTAAAAGACCCGAGTCACTAAAAATACTTTTCCTTTAGTAAAGATTTTGATTGCGCAATCACGTAACATAGATATACCATATCTGAACCTTGTGTGAACCGGGAATGTGGCCACATTCCACGACGGTCACTGGACCAGCCAACCCCTTTTGTTAGCTCACGGTCCCCATATGTGTACACTAGTCCGAGTAGGGTTTGCGGCCCTACTGGGACCCGAATTCGATTTAACTAAATTGGCATAGCCAAGCAGATAGGTAATCATAAAACAAAACATGGCATGACAATATACTTGAGCAAAGATTCACATTTTCATACTGAAATCACATTTTGAAAGAAATGCCCACCTCAAAAGCTAAAGCTCCTTCCGAAATTTCCTTAACTTGGTCTTAGATGACGTTCGAAGACGTCCCTTTAGGAAATAAAATGATACTTAATTAGATTTTGAGATATCCATTAAGCTTAAACATTAATGCATCCTAGGTGCGATGATCATTTTATTCTTTCTCTAAATTTTCTAGAAGAGTTCTAAAATTCTTGCATATTAATTAAATCAGTAGATTTAATTAAATTAGAAAAATTATTCACTTAACTAGAGGGTGCTACCTCCCAAGCCATTTATTTAAGCATACTAGAATAAGCTCGAGGTCTATTCATCGTTAGCGTATTGTAGTCTCTTAAAATTAATTATTTGAGCACTCGTACTAAAATTCCGGAAGAAAAACGACTTGTCCTCGTGGAGATAAAATGCGGATTATTATTTAATCCATAACATAGGAGAGTCCATGGTTTAATTAAATTCTTAGCCCATATTTTATTTAATTGGTGGCCCAACCTATTACTAAAGAGGCCCAACAATATAAAATAAGAAGGCCCAATTACTCCCTCTAAACAAAACCATCGGTCTCTCCCTCTAAACAAAAATCCCCAAATCAAACCCTAATCCCAAAATCAACATCTCTCTCTTCTTTCTCTCGACGGTATCGCCGCCATCCGTTGCCGCCTCGCGGTCGCCGGAGTACGGCCGTCGGCTTCTCACTCTCGCTCACCTCTCCGCTGAGGCCACGGAGGAGTTCTCGGCTCGCCCCGCTTCGCCGCCTCGACTCCCAAATGCAAACCTCGCCGCCTCTACCTAGTCGCCGCCACCTGCCGCCGCTCGTCGCTGGTGTCGCGCCGTCGGAGAAGGAGAGGGAGCATCGCCTCTCTCTCTCTGCGCACCCACAGCTCAGCTCCGCCAGCGCCGCCGGCCCTCCGTCGAGCTGGTCAGCCCCTGCTGCTCGTACGAAGCCGGCAGCCACCGTCACTCGCCGAATCGCTCTCGAACCGTCACGGCAGTCCCCTTAACAACTCCGAACAGCTCCGACTCATCCCGAAGATAAGTTCTCTACTCCAAGTTACATTCTTTTCCGTATTTTTTTTTATCAACTGCCGGGGTGTTCGATTTGTTTTGTCCGCTTGATTGTGCTTAATTGAGTTGAATTTTGGAGGGGATATTAGCTCCCTGGAACGAAATTTTACATGTGTGTGCTACTGATTTTGAGCATAAAGGCAGCCTATTGTACTCTTGTTCCATTTATGTGTTAAAGCTCCAAGAATGCTATTACTGTTATGGGATTTCTAAGGCTCTGATTCTATGTTCTTGAGCCATCATGGAGTTCTAAACAAGGGCAGTGGGTGAGCTTATGTTATCGATTGATTCTTCAGTTGTGGTGCCTCTATGTGATGACATGAAAAACTTGATTGGGAGAAAGGGGGTGGAGGTGTTTACCTCTCGGTATCACGGCTGCTTCGAGAAAATCTGCCTTTGGTCTCGGTTTTCCTCCCTCTCAAGCTTGCTACTGCTTGTTCTTAGTTTTCACTAGAGTTTGCTGAATTCTGTGATGTGTAGGAGGGTGCTCAAAGGTGGTGTGGGGGCTTTTTTTTATAGGCTGAAATCTTGAGGTACTATGGGGGATTAATTGGGGTTGTTGTATCACTTGTTGTTATGCTGCAGAAAATCCCACTTTAATGATCCCATTGCCCCTCCTTCTTGGCTGCAATTTGGCATTTTATATGGGTACCTAGTACTTGGCTAGCAATTTGAATCGTTTGATTGTGCAGTGAGCAGGTGGCTGTTGTGCCAAGGGTGTTGCAGGGCTGACTTTCCTCTTATGGTGATTCTTTGGGTCATCTATAACTAAAGAAGGTTGTCTCCATCCCTAAGGTAAGAGTCCCCTCCTTTCCTTTTTTTTTCTTTGTTTTCTTTTGTTCCTTAGTAGACAAGAACTGACTTCTACCTTGCAGGTCGAGACAAGCTTGGTTGCCAAGCTGCTGGCTGTCTGGAACAGTTGATACCTCGGCCCACGGCTGACCGGAAAACGGGCCGCGACTATCGGCCCGGGAGGAGAGACCGATTCTATTCGATTAATGCACATTTTATCCTTTCCTTTTCTTGTCTCCTTTATTTGAGGACTTGCTCCATGTAACATATATGTATATATATATATATATATATATATATATTTTCGTTGTTCAATAGTTAATTTTGTTCTATGTATTGAAGCATTTGAACGTTAGTTGCTCGTTAATTGTTTTCGAAAATTCTATTCGCAAAAACGCGATATTTCACAATGCAAAGTCCAATTGTTTAGTTCATTTGATTACTTTATCTTTTACTTGCAACTAAAAAGAATTAAATCTCATAACAAGGGCTCGAGTTCCAATAACCCTTCGTGGAAAGAGAACTTACATCTTTAGTTCGACAATAACAAAACGAAAGAAAAGAATTTAGGGTGCGGGTATTACATTCTACCCTCCTTAACAAAAATTTCGTCCCGAAATTTTGCTTATGCTACTCAAAAAGCTCTGGGTACTTTTCCTTCATCTTGTCTTCCAATTCCTATGTAGCTTCCTCGTAACCGTGATGCTTCCATAAAACTTTCACTGTTACAATAGACTTATTCCTCAATTCCTTGACCTTCCTATCCAAGATTGCCTCTGGCTTCTCTTCATAGCTTAAGTCTGGTTCCAAAACCATCTCCTCTTGGTGGACTATGTGTTTTGGGTCGAACACATATTTCCTCAATTGAGACACGTGGAAAACGTTATGCACATTCCCGAAACTCGGTGGGAGTGCCAATCTGTACGCCACAGGGCCAACTCCTTCTAGAATCTCGTAGGGTCCGATGAAACGTGGTCTTAGCTTGCCCTTGACGCCAAATCTCATAATTCCTTTAGACGGAGATACTTTTAGAAAAACTTTGTCTCCCGCCTTGAACTGCAGGTCGGTTCGGCGAGCATCCGCGTAAGACTTCTGCCTGTCTTGAGCTTCCTTGATTCTCTCACGGATCTGGCGGACGATCTCTATCATTTCCTCTACAGAATCCGGTCCAAGCGTCTTTCTCTCACCGACCTCATCCCAGTAAAGCGGTGATCTACATTTTCTCCCATACAGTGCTTCATATGGGGCCATGTTTATGGTTGCCTGATAACTGTTGTTGTAAGCAAACTCTATGAGTGGCAATACTGGCTCCCATTTTCCTCCGCGGTCGAGCACTACGGCCCTCAACATATCTTCTAAGGTTTGGATTGTCCTCTCAGACTGCCCATCAGTCTGTGGATGGAATGCTGTACTGAAATTCAACTTGGTGCCTAGCTCTTACTGCAGACTTATCCAAAATCTAGAAGTAAATTTTGGATCCCTGTCTGATGTGATCGTCACCGGTATCCCATGTAAGCGTATGATCTCTTGCAAATAGATCTGAGCTAGCTTGTCCGATCCGTAAGTGATACGAACTGGTACAAAGTGGGCGCTTTTGGTGAGGTGATCTATAATCACCCAAATGGCAGTATTCCCTCGTTGTGACTTTGGCAATCCTGTCACGAAGTCCATCGCAATGTGTTCCCATTTCCACTCGGGAATTTCTAGGGGTTGCAGTTTTCCATAAGGTCGTTGATGTAGAGCCTTCACTTGTTGGCATGCTAAGCACCTTTCTACAAACGACGCTATGCTCCTCTTCATGCCATAACCAAAAATGCTTCTTCATATCTTGATACATTTTCGTACCTCCTGGGTGGGCGGTGTAGGGTGTTTCGTGCGCTTCGCTCATGATCTCATTTCTGAGAGCCTCGTCATTGGGCACGCATAATCTCCCTTCAAAAGTGAGGGTGTTATCCGCTTCTTCGCGGTAACTCACCTCTTTTCCCGTCCTCACTTTAAGTCGAATTTTCTCTAATGCTTCATCACTCCTCTGAGCCTCAACAATTCTGGCTCTTAAGTCTGGCTCAATCACTAGAGTGGCGATTCTACTTTCCACCGTCTCTGGTGCTCTCACTACCTCCAATCGCATTTTAGCGAATTCCCGTACGAGTTCCTCACGTTGTGTAAGGAAGGTGGCCACTTGGGGTGTAGTTTTCCTGCTCAAGGCATCTGCCACTACATTCGCCTTGCCTGGGTGGTAATTTATACCACAGTCATAATCCTTGACTAATTCGAGCCATCTACGTTGTCGCATATTTAAATCCTTCTGCTCGAAAAAGTACTTAAGGCTCTTGTGGTCCGTGAAGATCTCACATCGAACTCCGTAGAGGTGATGTCTCCAAATCTTCAGGGCATGTACTACTGCTGCTAGTTCCAGATCATGAGTGGGGTAATTTAGCTCGTGTGGCCTGAGTTGGCGTGACGCGTATGCGATCACCTTGCCATTCTGCATCAATACGCATCCAAGTCCGACTTTTGAAGCATCGGTGTACACTACATAGCCTGCTTCTGGTGCTGGCACGGCTAGGACTGGTGCGGTGGTCAACTTTTCTTTTAATAGTTGGAAGCTCGCTTCGCACTCCGGCGTCCAATTGACCTTAGCTCCTTTCTTGAGCTGCTGAGTCAATGGTCTGGCTATTTTAGAAAATCCTTCAATGAACCTCCGATAATATCCAGCCAAACCTAAGAAACTTCGAATTTCACTAGGTGTTGTCGGTGACTGCCAACGTTGTACTGCTTCCACCTTTGTAGGGTCCACTCGGATCCCTTCTGCCGTTACTATATGTCCAAGGAAATTCACCTCGTTGAGCCAGAACTCACACTTGCTAAACTTAGCATAGAGTTTCTCGGCTCTCAATGTCTCTAAGGTGGTTCTCAGATGTTCCTCGTGTTCCTTCTCGTTCTTCGAGTAGATGAGTACATCATCTATAAAGACTAGGACGAACTTGTCCAAGTATGGGTGGAACACGCGGTTCATTAAATCCATGAACACTGCCGGGGCATTTGTGAGCCCGAAAGGCATTACAGTGAATTCGTAATGGCCGTATCTGGTGCGGAATGCTGTCTTGGGTACATCGTCATGTCGGACCTTCAGTTGGTGATAGCCTGATCTCAAGTCCATTTTTGAGAATACACCGGCCCCTCGAAGTTGGTCAAAAAGGTCATCAATCCTCGGTAGAGGATACTTGTTCTTGAGCGTCAGCTTGTTCAACTCTCGGTAGTCGATACACATTCTCAGTGTTCCGTCCTTCTTCTTTACGAAGAGCACTGGTGCGCCCCATGGTGACACACTGGGTCGGATGAAACCAAGGTCTAATAATTCCTGTAGCTGTATTTTGAGTTCTTCTAACTCTTTAGGCGCCATTCTGTATGGTGCCTTCGATACTGGGGCCGATCCTGGTTCGAGATCAATTGTGAATTCTAATTGCCTGTCTGGCGGCAATCCAGGTAGTGCGTCTGGGAGGACATCTGGGAATTCTCGTACCACTGCTACATCTTCAATCTTACGGTCCTCTTTCTCTTCTCCATTCAGGTAAACGAGGTATGCAGGGTATCCTTTCCTTATCATAGTGGTTGCTTGTAGTGCAGAAATTATGGACTTTCGTCGCTTCATGGAGATTCCGTGGAAAATTGTGGGTTCCTTCCCTGGGTATTGCAGGGAGATCTGCCTTTCCTTACAGAGAATGGTAGCGTAGTTTGCAGATAGCCAATCCATTCCCAAAATGATGTCGACGCTCCACATCAACATCACATGCAAATTGTGAGCCACTAACTTAAGGTTTCCCATAGTGAATTCTACGTTTGAGCAAGTTCGTGTGATGTCTATAAGGCCTCCTACGGGTGAGGACAGCCTCATCTTATGTTTTACTCCATCAGTAGGCAATTCTAAGGTATCCACACAAGGTGCTGATATGAACGAGTGTGATGCACCAGTATCAAACAAAATGGCAATAGGTATGTTGAGGAGAGTTCCCATACCTGCCAGATTGCCCTGCTCCTGGTTTCCTGGCTCTGTCTTAGGCTGCCTCTGTCTCAGTGCAAAAGCTCTGGCCTGAGTGGGAAACCTCTGCCGTAACTGCCGCTGGTGTTGTGGAGCTTGGGGTAGGGCCGCTTTTCCTTTCGGCTCAGCTTGAAGTGCCCGCAGTTGTGGACGCTGCCCTTGATAGTTCTGTCTCCCTCTGACTCCAGCGTTCCTATCCGGGCATTCTCTGGAGAAATGTCCACCCTTGCCACAGTAGAAGCACCTATCAGTCCCAGCCTTGCACTCCCCATGATGATTCTTCGAGCACTTAGCACAGGGAGGGGCTCTAGGTCGGTACTCCATCATCTGATTTGGAGTAGTTTGCCTTCCACCATTCTGTGGTGGCTTTAGAGCAAGTTGCGGTCTCTTAATTTCATTTGGAGCACGATCTCCATCCCACCTCCTTTTCTCTCGGGAGTTTTGCTGTTGTTGAGGTGGTGCTGTGGCAACAAGTACAGTTGACTTCTCTTTGGGCATGGCTGCCTCGATGTCCAAGGCTCGACTCAGTGATTCGGGGTACGACAACCCTCCAAGGCTTGCCAAGGCCATCCTTATTTCGTGCCTCAGACCGGCACAAAACTTCTCAGCCATCTTCTCATCAGTATCGACTTGGCCAGGCGCATAGCGAGACATGTCACAGAACATTCTGTCATACTCAGTAACGGACATCCGCCCTTGTTTCAGATTGTAGAATTCCACTTCCTTAGCCTTACGGTAACTCTTCGGGATGTACTTGTCATACATTCCAGTTTTGAACTCATCCCAAGTCATCTGAGCCAGTTGTTCCGGGGTCAAAATTTTCTTTCGTGCCTCCCACCAGAAATCAGCTGATCCTGTCAGTTGGAAGGTCACACAAGTCAAGCGTTCCTGATCGTTGCAGTGCAGGAAGTTGAAGATACGTTCCATGGCGCGTATCCAGTTTTCAGCCACAACTGGGTCCCCTAAACCATTGAAAACCGGAGGGTTCTGTCTTAGGAAGAGTTCTTCCACTCGCCGCTCCTGTGGAGGTGGAGGCGGCGGAGGAGGTGGTGGGGTCATCCCTCTTACTGCTCCATTTCCTCGTGGTACATTTTGTGGCACCTCGCCATTCCTTCTTGGCCGTCCGGCTCGTCTTCTTGGCGGCATTCTGATCTAAGGATAACAGGGTTAAAATAGATTTATACTCGTCGAATGTCATAATCTTATGCATTGGATTCATTAAATGCACCATTTTCTTTTGAACATAAGGAGTAAAAATAACAAATATCGAATAACATAGCCAAGAAACATCACATGTCATAATCAAAGAAAATTGCCTCTAGCGAGGACTTAAAATCTGATACATGTGAGGGCAATAAGGAAAATAAGAAAACTCCTAAAAGGTTCGATACATGGAAAGAGAAAACATGATGCTAAGCTACTACGATAAACACGCCTGAGGCCTACCCAATCAGTCCTGCTCAGAGTCGCTGTTGATCCACATCGGGTCGCCATGACTAGTCCCCTGATGGGACGTCTCGATCGGAGGCACCGGCTCCTCGGGGTGCTCCGGCACTGCCACAGGCTCTGGTGGCTCTGGGGCTGCCACTGGCGCAATGGGAATGTCGGTCCCGGCGGCCAACTCCCTGCGCATACGCCATATGCGATGGTACAGCTCGCTGAAAGAAGTCAAATCTATCGGTTGGTGGGACAACTGTAGTGTCTCCGGGTGGGGCTCCACTGGAGGTGGAGGTATCTCTGGTGGTGGTCCGGCCGGTGGTGGGGGAATGAACCCCATCCCCAAGTCAGCGAGGCCGCCAATCTGTGGCTCCTCCTTAGCGGGACCATCCTCCCTCATCTCGCTCCACTCCAAAACCTCCTCGGGCTCCTCATCCGTGTCCTCTCCCTCGGAGTCCTCCTCACTGACCTCATCGTCGTCTACGCCCTCCTCCTCTGAGTTCTTGTCGTCATCCTCATCCGCCGCGCTACTCCCCATAGACCCGGTCTCATCACTCGAGTCGGGCGTAACCTCAACTCGGCCCCTCTCGCGGGCAGGAGCGCGAGACGACTGTCCCTCCTCGAATACTCCACCTGCACCCCGCATGAGGGCTAAGGGTGGCAACCTGCGGAATCTCTCGCTCCCGGGCGCCTGCGTCTCTGGTGGGGGCCCATCACCGAAGTGGAAGCACCCTGCTGAGACCGCGCTCAGGAAGCCGGGCATATCCCCAATAGGCTCATAAGTGGGAGGCGGGGACGACGTGTACAACTCGGCAGTGGCCGTCATCCAACTCTGCCACTCCTCGGGAAACAAACCGACAAGCCTCATGATACCCTCGTAGGGCTTCACCCCATGACAGTTGGCCTCGTCCCATAACTTCGCGTAGTGAGCTACGAACTCTGCCAGCGTATCCCCATGGCAGCGGCGGTAGGACCGGTAATAGCGTATCACTGCCTCGATGGGTGTAGCGGAGCGGCCTACGATGGGTGTAGCGCTGTCGTGCCATCTGTACGAAAGAATGGGCTCTCAAAAATGCGAAAAGAGAAAATAAAGTATAGAAGTAAGATGTATAGTGAAATATATAGTACTAGCCGTCATCTCGATAACCTATTAGGGTTTTTCTCCGATAGGGTAGATCGTATTAGTATTCGTTTTGAGTGACACGTGGGCCCTCATAATTTTGGACGTTCTTTCTCTTTTTAAACGTAAAGGTCGTAATACAGTACGCCGTAGTTCGCATTTAAAGTTCTATTTCTCAAGAAAAGTTAGGGGTTCGCCCTATCTTGCATCTTTCCGTTGATTTCATCGCTCTTGGAAGCGGTGCAAGAGTTGTCATTCACGACTATTCGTTCATAGATACTCTAGCCTAATGTACCTCCTTAGGCGTTCTAGGTTTGCATGCATAGTCCCAGATGTGAGTTATCAACGCTATCACCATAAGTCCAAGATCACATAACTGGTCATGCATAGCACATTACACTTAGTGTTCAAAAGCACTCACAATGTTTCATGAAAGACACATTTTCTTCAAAGAGATTGCATAGTTTTTCCATGACTTAAAACATTATTATATGATTTTTTTTTTTTGAAACTTTTTCAAGAAACATAGGTATTTTACCTCCTTGCTGCGGTTGAACGTGACGAGTCGAGGTGTTGGGTCCTTTAACTTTCCATTTAAGTCATGTTCTAGCCTAGTGCTATCATTCTATAATAAGGCTTGAAAGAAGGTTCTTGGGTCCAGAGCGAAAGAACGGTGCTCTGATAATAGTATCCCCATGGCAGCGGCGGTAGGACCGGTAATAGCGTATCACTGCCTCGGAATCCGCGCCAGCTCGGAGCGGCCTACGATGGGTGTAGCGCTGTCGTGCCATCTGTACGAAAGAATGGGCTCTCAAAAATGCGAAAAGAGAAAATAAAGTATAGAAGTAAGATGTATAGTGAAATATATAGTACTAGCCGTCATCTCGATAACCTATTAGGGTTTTTCTCCGATAGGGTAGATCGTATTAGTATTCGTTTTGAGTGACACGTGGGCCCTCATAATTTTGGACGTTCTTTCTCTTTTTAAACGTAAAGGTCGTAATACAGTACGCCGTAGTTCGCATTTAAAGTTCTATTTCTCAAGAAAAGTTAGGGGTTCGCCCTATCTTGCATCTTTCCGTTGATTTCATCGCTCTTGGAAGTGGTGCAAGAGTTGTCATTCACGACTATTCGTTCATAGATACTCTAGCCTAATGTACCTCCTTAGGCGTTCTAGGTTTGCATGCATAGTCCCAGATGTGAGTTATCAACGCTATCACCATAAGTCCAAGATCACATAACTGGTCATGCATAGCACATTACACTTAGTGTTCAAAAGCACTCACAATGTTTCATGAAAGACACATTTTCTTCAAAGAGATTGCATAGTTTTTCCATGACTTAAAACATTATTATATGATTTTTTTTTTTTGAAACTTTTTCAAGAAACATAGGTATTTTACCTCCTTGCTGCGGTTGAACGTGACGAGTCGAGGTGTTGGGTCCTTTAACTTTCCATTTAAGTCATGTTCTAGCCTAGTGCTATCATTCTATACTAAGGCTTGAAAGAAGGTTCTTGGGTCCAGAGCGAAAGAACGGTGCTCTGATACCACTCTGTCACGACCACAACTCCCTAGTGCTAGTGAGCGTAGCTATTTCGCGACTAAACAATTCTCAAAATCAAGGGACAACGTAAAAAGGGTGAAATCACTCAAATCAAAAGTATCAAAGGCATATGGGTACATAGTCAAAACGTGATCAGAGTATCAAGACTAAGTTCAAAGCTTGCTAGTACATAATTCTAGGTTTTGCAGCGGAAGAGTCCAAGACAAAATAGCACGTATGAAGACATGCTACTTTGGGCTACCTAACTACTTATTTAATATGCTTGTCCCAACACCTTCGCCTGCTCGTCCACGTTCAACCTGCACATTTGAAAATAACATGCAGGGCTGAGTATTTAATATACTCAGTGGGCACATTGCCAAAAATAGTTCTATCTTTAATTGTCAATGCCACAGTTGAGTGATCACGGGGTTTTACTTAAAAGACCCGAGTCACTAAAAATACTTTTCCTTTAGTAAAGATTTTGATTGCGCAATCACGTAACATAGATATACCATATCTGAACCTTGTGTGAACCGGGAATGTGGCCACATTCCACGACGGTCACTGGACCGGCCAACCCCTTTTGTTAGCTCACGGTCCCCTTATGTGTACACTAGTCCGAGTAGGGTTTGCGGTCCTACTGGGACCCGAATTCGATTTAACTAAATTGGCATAGCCAAGCAGATAGGTAATCATAAAACAAAACATGGCATGACAATATACTTGAGCAAAGATTCACATTTTCATACTGAAATCACATTTTGAAAGAAATGCCCACCTCAAAAGCTAAAGCTCCTTCCGAAATTTCCTTAACTTGGTCTTAGATGACGTTCGAAGACGTCCCTTTAGGAAATAAAATGATACTTAATTAGATTTTGAGATATCCATTAAGCTTAAACATTAATGCATCCTAGGTGCGATGATCATTTTATTCTTTCTCTAAATTTTCTAGAAGAGTTCTAAAATTCTTGCATATTAATTAAATCAGTAGATTTAATTAAATTAGAAAAATTATTCACTTAACTAGAGGGTGCTACCTCCCAAGCCATTTATTTAAGCATACTAGAATAAGCTCGAGGTCTATTCATCGTTAGCGTATTGTAGTCTCTTAAAATTAATTATTTGAGCACTCGTACTAAAATTCCGGAAGAAAAACGACTTGTCCTCGTGGAGATAAAATGCGGATTATTATTTAATCCATAACATAGGAGAGTCCATGGTTTAATTAAATTCTTAGCCCATATTTTATTTAATTGGTGGCCCAACCTATTACTAAAGAGGCCCAACAATATAAAATAAGAAGGCCCAATTACTCCCTCTAAACAAAACCATCGGTCTCTCCCTCTAAACAAAAATCCCCAAATCAAACCCTAATCCCAAAATCAACATCTCTCTCTTCTTTCTCTCGACGGTATCGCCGCCATCCGTTGCCGCCTCGCGGTCGCCGGAGTACGGCCGTCGGCTTCTCACTCTCGCTCACCTCTCCGCTGAGGCCACGGAGGAGTTCTCGGCTCGCCCCGCTTCGCCGCCTCGACTCCCAAATGCAAACCTCGCCGCCTCTACCTAGTCGCCGCCACCTGCCGCCGCTCGTCGCTGGTGTCGCGCCGTCGGAGAAGGAGAGGGAGCATCGCCTCTCTCTCTCTGCGCACCCACAGCTCAGCTCCGCCAGCGCCGCCGGCCCTCCGTCGAGCTGGTCAGCCCCTGCTGCTCGTACGAAGCCGGCAGCCACCGTCACTCGCCGAATCGCTCTCGAACCGTCACGGCAGTCCCCTTAACAACTCCGAACAGCTCCGACTCATCCCGAAGATAAGTTCTCTACTCCAAGTTACATTCTTTTCCGTATTTTTTTTTATCAACTGCCGGGGTGTTCGATTTGTTTTGTCCGCTTGATTGTGCTTAATTGAGTTGAATTTTGGAGGGGATATTAGCTCCCTGGAACGAAATTTTACATGTGTGTGCTACTGATTTTGAGCATAAAGGCAGCCTATTGTACTCTTGTTCCATTTATGTGTTAAAGCTCCAAGAATGCTATTACTGTTATGGGATTTCTAAGGCTCTGATTCTATGTTCTTGAGCCATCATGGAGTTCTAAACAAGGGCAGTGGGTGAGCTTATGTTATCGATTGATTCTTCAGTTGTGGTGCCTCTATGTGATGACATGAAAAACTTGATTGGGAGAAAGGGGGTGGAGGTGTTTACCTCTCGGTATCACGGCTGCTTCGAGAAAATCTGCCTTTGGTCTCGGTTTTCCTCCCTCTCAAGCTTGCTACTGCTTGTTCTTAGTTTTCACTAGAGTTTGCTGAATTCTGTGATGTGTAGGAGGGTGCTCAAAGGTGGTGTGGGGGCTTTTTTTTATAGGCTGAAATCTTGAGGTACTATGGGGGATTAATTGGGGTTGTTGTATCACTTGTTGTTATGCTGCAGAAAATCCCACTTTAATGATCCCATTGCCCCTCCTTCTTGGCTGCAATTTGGCATTTTATATGGGTACCTAGTACTTGGCTAGCAATTTGAATCGTTTGATTGTGCAGTGAGCAGGTGGCTGTTGTGCCAAGGGTGTTGCAGGGCTGACTTTCCTCTTATGGTGATTCTTTGGGTCATCTATAACTAAAGAAGGTTGTCTCCATCCCTAAGGTAAGAGTCCCCTCCTTTCCTTTTTTTTTCTTTGTTTTCTTTTGTTCCTTAGTAGACAAGAACTGACTTCTACCTTGCAGGTCGAGACAAGCTTGGTTGCCAAGCTGCTGGCTGTCTGGAACAGTTGATACCTCGGCCCACGGCTGACCGGAAAACGGGCCGCGACTATCGGCCCGGGAGGAGAGACCGATTCTATTCGATTAATGCACATTTTATCCTTTCCTTTTCTTGTCTCCTTTATTTGAGGACTTGCTCCATGTAACATATATGTATATATATATATATATATATTTTCGTTGTTCAATAGTTAATTTTGTTCTATGTATTGAAGCATTTGAACGTTAGTTGCTCGTTAATTGTTTTCGAAAATTCTATTCGCAAAAACGCGATATTTCACAATGCAAAGTCCAATTGTTTAGTTCATTTGATTACTTTATCTTTTACTTGCAACTAAAAAGAATTAAATCTCATAACAAGGGCTCGAGTTCCAATAACCCTTCGTGGAAAGAGAACTTACATCTTTAGTTCGACTATAACAAAACGAAAGAAAAGAATTAAGGGTGCGGGTATTACATCACCCCAGTCAAGCCGTCTTGGGCTGACCCTGAGTAAAACCTCCATCATTCCTAAATATGGTGATGAGTTTGAAAAAGGTAAGCGTCCCATTTAAGGTAAGGATATGCCGAGAATAAGAGTGGAGGAATATGTATCTCCGGAGAAATTAAAGGCTTCCAATTTCCTGGCAATGCACCTCCAGATCAGAGGTGCATTGCTGAGAATGTTAGAAATTAATTAATGATTATATTAGTCAAAGGGAGAGTAACTTTTTTCCTGAATGAGGCCACACAAATATTTCGTTCTTTTATACTCTTTCATTAAAGAAAATTAATACGCGTTATCAGTCATTTACTCCACATTGCATCGTACAAATTCAATAAACCAATATTGTTGTCTTTGACTTAAAAATCTCTCACATTCTAACTAACAATCTAGAAGAAGATTTCACTCTCTTCATGCTCTGAGAACAATTCGCCATCTTCTTCTTTCTCGTGTCCATTCAGTTTTACTTGAAAAAAAAAACTCATTTTTTTACTTGTTTTCATGCATTTGTTTTAGCGCGCGTCGCCATTTTTGGCTAACACTGTGCAATATAGTGCAATATTTGCAAACGACATTCGAAAAATAAAAAAAAATAATTTCTTTTCCCAACCATACATTCCTATTATTCCTTTTTTTCCCTTTATACTTTAACACTTGCAAAAGTTAATGGTCCGCGTTCAATGCTACTCCTGATAAAAGATATCGATCACGTTTATTTTAATTTTTGTCAGGCTTATAATAGTACAAGAAATAAAAACAAGATTATAAGCCAAAGTGTATAATTTTAATTGAAATTTATGATTTATAGGAAGGAAGTGTAGAGAGTTCATCCCAGTCAAGCCGTCTTGGGCTGACCTTGAGTAAAACATCATCATTCCTAAATATGGTGGTGAGTTTGAAAAAAGGGAATCTTCTCGTTTCAAGTGTGGATATGCCGAGAAGAAGAGTGGAGGAATATGTATCTCCGGAGAAATTAAAGGCCTCCAGTTTCCAGGCAATGCACCTCCAGATCAGAAGTGCATTGCTTGCAATGTTAGAAATTAACTAATGATGATATTAGTCTAAGGGAGAGTTACTTTTTCTTGAATGAGGTCACACAAATATTTCTGTCTTTTATACTCTTTTCTTTAAAGAAAATTAATACATGTTTTCATTTATTTACTCCACATTGCATTGTACAAATTCAACAAGCAAATATTGTTGTCTTTAACTTAAAATTCTCTCACGTCCTAACTAACAATCTAGAAGAGAATTTCAGTCTCTTGAGAACAACCACCAACAACCACCAGGTTCTATCTTCTTCATCTTCTTCTTTATTCTCTCCATTCATTTTTACTTGAAAAATAAAAACTAATTTTTTACTTTTTTTTGGTGCATTTGTTTTAGTGCATTTTTGTCTCGCACTGCGCAATCTTGTGCAATACTTGATCAAATATATCGATCACGTTTGTTTTAATTTTTGTCGGGCTTATAATAGTACAAGAAATATAAATAATATTACTAGCCAAAGTGTATATTTTAATTGCCTTTTATGATTTGTAGGAAGGAAGTGCAGAGAGTTCATCCCAGTCAAGCCGTCTTGGGCTGACCCTGAGTAAAACCTCCATCATTCCTAAATATAGTGATGAGTTTGAAAAAGGGTAAGCGTCCCATATAAGGTAAGGATATGCCGAGAAGAAGAGTGGAGGAATATGTATCTCCGGAGAAATTAAAAGCTTCCAATTTCCCGGCAATGCACCTCCAGATCAGAGGTGCATTGCTGAGAATGTTAGAAATTAATTAATGATTATATTAGTCAAAGGGAGAGTAACTTTTTCTTGAATGAGGCCACACAAATATTTCGTTCTTTTATACTCTTTCATTAAAGAAAATTAATACGCGTTATCATTCATTTACTCCACATTGCATCGTACAAATTCAATAAACCAATATTGTTGTCTTTGACTTAAAAATCTCTCACATTCTAACTAACAATCTAGAAGAAGATTTCACTCTCTTCATGCTCTGAGAACAATTCGTCTTCTTCTTCTTTCTCGTGTCCATACATTTTTACTTGAAAAAAAAACTCATTTTTTTACTTGTTTTCGTGCATTTGTTTTAGCGCGCGTCGCCATTTTTGGCTAACACTGTGCAATATAGTGCAATATTTGCAAACGACATTCGAAAAATAAAAAAAAATAATGTCTTTTCCCAACCATACATTCCTATTATTCCTTTTTTTCCCTTTATACTTTAACACTTGCAAAAGTTAATGGTCCGCGTTCAATGCTACACCTGATTTATCAATCACGTTTGTTTTAATTTTTGTCAGGCTTATAATAGTACAAGAAATAAAAACAAGATTATAAGCCAAAGTGTATAATTTTAATTGAAATTTATGATTTGTAGGAAGGAAGTGTAGAGAGTTCATCCCAGTCAAGCCGTCTTGGGCTGACCTTGAGTAAAACATCATCATTCTTAAATATGGTGGTGAGTTTGAAAAAAGGGAATCTTCTCGTTTCAAGTGCGGATATGCCGAGAAGAAGAGTGGAGGAATATGTATCTCCGGAGAAATTAAAGGCCTCCAGTTTCCAGGCAATGCACCTCCAGATTAGAAGTGCATTGCTTGCAATGTTAGAAATTAACTAATGATGATATTAGTCTAAGGGAGAGTTACTTTTTCTTGAATGAGGTCACACAAATATTTCTGTCTTTTATACTCTTTTCTTTAAAGAAAATTAATACATGTTTTCATTCATTTACTCCACATTGCATTGTACAAATTCAACAAGCAAATATTGTTGTCTTTAACATAAAATTCTCTCACGTCCTAACTAACAATCTAGAAGAGAATTTCAGTCTCTTGAGAACAACCACCAACAACCACCAGGTTCTATCTTCTTCATCTTCTTCTTTATTCTCTCCATTCATTTTTACTTGAAAAATAAAAACTAATTTTTTACTTTTTTTTGGTGCATTTGTTTTAGTGCATTTTTGTCTCGCACTGCGCAATCTTGTGCAATACTTGATCAAATATATCGATCACGTTTGTTTTAATTTTTGTCGGGCTTATAATAGTACAAGAAATATAAATAATATTACTAGCCAAAGTGTTTATTTTAATTGTCTTTTATGATTTGCAGAAAGGAAGTGCAAAGAGTTCATCCCAGTCAAGCCGTCTTGGGCTGACCCTGAGTAAAACCTCCATCATTCCTAAATATAGTGATGAGTTTGAAAAAGGTAAGCGTCCCATATAAGGTAAGGATATGCCGAGAAGAAGAGTGGAGGAATATGTATCTCCGGAGAAATTAAAGGCTTCCAATTTCCCGGCAATGCACCTCCATATCAAAGGTGCATTGCTGAGAATGTTAGAAATTAATTAATGATTATATTAGTCAAAGGGAGAGTAACTTTTTCCTGTATGAGGCCACACAAATATTTCGTTCTTTTATACTCTTTCATTAAAGAAAATTAATACGCGTTATCATTCATTTACTCCACATTGCATCGTACAAATTCAATAAACCAATATTGTTGTCTTTGACTTAAAAATCTCTCACATTCTAACTAACAATCTAGAAGAAGATTTCACTCTCTTCATGCTCTGAGAACAATTCGTCATCTTCTTCTTTCTCGTGTCCATTCATTTTTACTTGAAAAAAAAACTCATTTTTTAACTTGTTTTCGTGCATTTGTTTTAGCGCGCGTCGCCATTTTTGGCTAACACTGTGCAATAAAGTGCAATATTTGCAAACGACATTCGAAAAATAAAAAAAATAATGTCTTTTCCCAACCATACATTCCTATTATTCCTTTTTTTCCCTTTATACTTTAACACTTGCAAAAGTTAATGGTCCGCGTTCAATGATACACCTGATTTATCGATCACGTTTGTTTTAATTTTTGTCAGGCTTATAATAGTACAAGAAATAAAAACAAGATTATAAGCCAAAGTGTACAATTTTAATTGAAATTTATGATTTGTAGGAAGGAAGTGTAGAGAGTTCATCCCAGTCAAGCCGTCTTGGGCTGACCTTGAGTAAAACATCATCATTCCTAAATATGGTGGTGAGTTTGAAAAAAGGGAATCTTCTCGTTTCAAGTACGGATATGCCGAGAAGAAGAGTGGAGGAATATGTATCTTCGGAGAAATTAAAGGCCTCCAATTTCCAGGCAATGCACCTCCAGATTAGAAGTGCATTGCTTGCAATGTTAGAAATTAACTAACGATGATATTAGTATAAGGGAGAGTTACTTTTTCTTGAATGAGGTTACACAAATATTTCTGTCTTTTATACTCTTTTCTTTAAAGAAAATTAATACATGTTTTCATTCATTTACTCCACATTGCATTGTACAAATTCAACAAGCAAATATTGTTGTCTTTAACATAAAATTCTCTCACGTCCTAACTAACAATCTAGAAGAGAATTTCAGTCTCTTGAGAACAACCACCAACAACCACCAGGTTCTATCTTCTTCATCTTCTTCTTTATTCTCTCCATTCATTTTTACTTGAAAAATAAAAACTAATTTTTTACTTTTTTTTGGTGCATTTGTTTTAGTGCATTTTTGTCTCGCACTGCGCAATCTTGTGCAATACTTGATCAAATATATCGATCACGTTTGTTTTAATTTTTGTCGGGCATATAATAGTACAAGAAATATAAATAATATTACTAGCCAAAGTGTATATTTTAATTGCCTTTTATGATTTGTAGGAAGGAAGTGCAGAGAGTTCATCCCAGTCAAGTCGTCTTGGGCTGACCATGAGTAAAACCTCCATCATTCCTAAATATAGTGATGAGTTTGAAAAATGTAAGCGTCCCATATAAGGTAAGGATATGCCGAGAGGAAGAGTGGAGGAATATGTATCTCCGGAGAAATTAAAGGCTTCCAATTTCCCGGCAATGCACCTCCAGATCAGAGGTGCATTGCTGAGAATGTTAGAAATTAATTAATGATTATATTAGTCAAAGGGAGAGTAACTTTTTCCTGAATGAGGCCACACAAATATTTCGTTCTTTTATACTCTTTCATTAAAGAAAATTAATACGCGTTATCATTCATTTACTCCACATTGCATCGTACAAATTCAATAAACCAATATTGTTGTCTTTGACTTAAAAATCTCTCACATTCTAACTAACAATCTAGAAGAAGATTTCACTCTCTTCATGCTCTGAGAACAATTCGTCATCTTCTTCTTTCTCGTGTCCATTCATTTTTACTTGAAAAAAAAAACTCATTTTTTTACTTGTTTTCGTGCATTTGTTTTAGCGCGCGTCGCCATTTTTGGCTAACACTGTGCAATATAGTGCAATATTTGCAAACGACATTCGAAAAATAAAAAAAATAATGTCTTTTCCCAACCATACATTCCTATTATTCCTTTTCTTCCCTTTATACTTTAACACTTGCAAAAGTTAATGGTCCGCGTTCAATGCTACACCTGATTTATCGATCACGTTTGTTTTAATTTTTGTCAGGCTTATAATAGTACAAGAAATAAAAACAAGATTATAAGCCAAAGTGTATAATTTTAATTGAAATTTATGATTTGTAGGAAGGAAGTGTAGAGAGTTCATCCCAGTCAAGCCGTCTTGGGCTGACCTTGAGTAAAACATCATCATTCCTAAATATGGTGGTGAGTTTGAAAAAAGGGAATCTTCTCGTTTCAAGTACGGATATGCCGAGAAGAAGAGTGGAGGAATATGTATCTTCGGAGAAATTAAAGGCCTCCAATTTCCAAGCAATGCACCTCCAGATTAGAAGTGCATTGCTTGCAATGTTAGAAATTAACTAACGATGATATTAGTATAAGGGAGAGTTACTTTTTCTTGAATGAGGTAACACAAATATTTCTGTCTTTTATACTCTTTTCTTTAAAGAAAATTAATACATGTTTTCATTCATTTACTCCACATTGCATTGTACAAATTCAACAAGCAAATATTGTTGTCTTTAACATAAAATTCTCTCACGTCCTAACTAACAATCTAGAAGAGAATTTCAGTCTCTTGAGAACAACCACCAACAACCACCAACAACCACCAGGTTCTATCTTCTTCATCTTCTTCTTTATTCTCTCCATTCATTTTTACTTGAAAAATAAAAACTAATTTTTTACTTTTTTTTGGTGCATTTGTTTTAGTGCATTTTTGTCTCGCACTGCGCAATCTTGTGCAATACTTGATCAAATATATCGATCACGTTTGTTTTAATTTTTGTCGGGCTTATAATAGTACAAGAAATATAAATAATATCACTAGCCAAAGTGTATATTTTAATTGCCTTTTATGATTTGTAGGAAGGAAGTGCAGAGAGTTCATCCCAGTCAAGCCGTCTTGGGCTGACCATGAGTAAAACCTCCATCATTCCTAAATATAGTGATGAGTTTGAAAAATGTAAGCGTCCCATATAAGGTAAGGATATGCCGAGAGGAAGAGTGGAGGAATATGTATCTCCGGAGAAATTAAAGGCTTCCAATTTCCCGGCAATGCACCTCCAGATCAGAGGTGCATTGCTGAGAATGTTAGAAATTAATTAATGATTATATTAGTCAAAGGGAGAGTAACTTTTTCCTGAATGAGGCCGCACAAATATTTCGTTCTTTTATACTCTTTCATTAAAGAAAATTAATACGCGTTATCATTCATTTACTCCACATTGCATCGTACAAATTCAATAAACCAATATTGTTGTCTTTGACTTAAAAATCTCTCACATTCTAACTAACAATCTAGAAGAAGATTTCACTCTCGTCATGCTCTGAGAACAATTCGTCATCTTCTTCTTTCTCGTGTCCATTCATTTTTACTTGAAAAAAAAAACTCATTTTTTTACTTGTTTTCGTGCATTTGTTTTAGCGCGCGTCGCCATTTTTGGCTAACACTGTGCAATATAGTGCAATATTTGCAAACGACATTCGAAAAATAAAAAAAATAATGTCTTTTCCCAACCATACATTCCTATTATTCCTTTTCTTCCCTTTATACTTTAACACTTGCAAAAGTTAATGGTCCGCGTTCAATGCTACACCTGATTTATCGATCACGTTTGTTTTAATTTTTGTCAGGCTTATAATAGTACAAGAAATAAAAACAAGATTATAAGCCAAAGTGTATAATTTTAATTGAAATTTATGATTTGTAGGAAGGAAGTGTAGAGAGTTCATCCCAGTCAAGCCGTCTTGGGCTGACCTTGAGTAAAACATCATCATTCCTAAATATGGTGGTGAGTTTGAAAAAAGGGAATCTTCTCGTTTCAAGTACGGATATGCCGAGAAGAAGAGTGGAGGAATATGTATCTTCGGAGAAATTAAAGGCCTCCAATTTCCAGGCAATGCACCTCCAGATTAGAATTGCATTGCTTGCAATGTTAGAAATTAACTAACGATGATATTAGTATAAGGGAGAGTTACTTTTTCTTGAATGAGGTAACACAAATATTTCTGTCTTTTATACTCTTTTCTTTAAAGAAAATTAATACATGTTTTCATTCATTTACTCCACATTGCATTGTACAAATTCAACAAGCAAATATTGTTGTCTTTAACATAAAATTCTCTCACGTCCTAACTAACAATCTAGGAGAGAATTTCAGTCTCTTGAGAACAACCACCAACAACCACCAGGTTCTATCTTCTTCATCTTCTTCTTTATTCTCTCCATTCATTTTTACTTGAAAAATAAAAACTAATTTTTTACTTTTTTTTGGTGCATTTGTTTTAGTGCATTTTTGTCTCGCACTGCGCAATCTTGTGCAATACTTGATCAAATATATCGATCACGTTTGTTTTAATTTTTGTCGGGCTTATAATAGTACAAGAAATATAATAATATCACTAGCCAAAGTGTATATTTTAATTGCCTTTTATGATTTGTAGGAAGGAAGTGCAGAGAGTTCATCCCAGTCAAGCCGTCTTGGGCTGACCATGAGTAAAACCTCCATCATTCCTAAATATAGTGATGAGTTTGAAAAATGTAAGCGTCCCATATAAGGTAAGGATATGCCGAGAGGAAGAGTGGAGGAATATGTATCTCCGGAGAAATTAAAGGCTTCCAATTTCCCGGCAATGCACCTCCAGATCAGAGGTGCATTGCTGAGAATGTTAGAAATTAATTAATGATTATATTAGTCAAAGGGAGAGTAACTTTTTCCTGAATGAGGCCGCACAAATATTTCGTTCTTTTATACTCTTTCATTAAAGAAAATTAATACGCGTTATCATTCATTTACTCCACATTGCATCGTACAAATTCAATAAACCAATATTGTTGTCTTTGACTTAAAAATCTCTCACATTCTAACTAACAATCTAGAAGAAGATTTCACTCTCGTCATGCTCTGAGAACAATTCGTCATCTTCTTCTTTCTCGTGTCCATTCATTTTTACTTGAAAAAAAAAACTCATTTTTTTACTTGTTTTCGTGCATTTGTTTTAGCGCGCGTCGCCATTTTTGGCTAACACTGTGCAATATAGTGCAATATTTGCAAACGACATTCGAAAAATAAAAAAAATAATGTCTTTTCCCAACCATACATTCCTATTATTCCTTTTCTTCCCTTTATACTTTAACACTTGCAAAAGTTAATGGTCCGCGTTCAATGCTACACCTGATTTATCGATCACGTTTGTTTTAATTTTTGTCAGGCTTATAATAGTACAAGAAATAAAAACAAGATTATAAGCCAAAGTGTATAATTTTAATTGAAATTTATGATTTGTAGGAAGGAAGTGTAGAGAGTTCATCCCAGTCAAGCCGTCTTGGGCTGACCTTGAGTAAAACATCATCATTCCTAAATATGGTGGTGAGTTTGAAAAAAGGGAATCTTCTCGTTTCAAGTACGGATATGCCGAGAAGAAGAGTGGAGGAATATGTATCTTCGGAGAAATTAAAGGCCTCCAATTTCCAGGCAATGCACCTCCAGATTAGAATTGCATTGCTTGCAATGTTAGAAATTAACTAACGATGATATTAGTATAAGGGAGAGTTACTTTTTCTTGAATGAGGTAACACAAATATTTCTGTCTTTTATACTCTTTTCTTTAAAGAAAATTAATACATGTTTTCATTCATTTACTCCACATTGCATTGTACAAATTCAACAAGCAAATATTGTTGTCTTTAACATAAAATTCTCTCACGTCCTAACTAACAATCTAGGAGAGAATTTCAGTCTCTTGAGAACAACCACCAACAACCACCAGGTTCTATCTTCTTCATCTTCTTCTTTATTCTCTCCATTCATTTTTACTTGAAAAATAAAAACTAATTTTTTACTTTTTTTTGGTGCATTTGTTTTAGTGCATTTTTGTCTCGCACTGCGCAATCTTGTGCAATACTTGATCAAATATATCGATCACGTTTGTTTTAATTTTTGTCGGGCTTATAATAGTACAAGAAATATAATAATATCACTAGCCAAAGTGTATATTTTAATTGCCTTTTATGATTTGTAGGAAGGAAGTGCAGAGAGTTCATCCCAGTCAAGCCGTCTTGGGCTGACCATGAGTAAAACCTCCATCATTCCTAAATATAGTGATGAGTTTGAAAAATGTAAGCGTCCCATATAAGGTAAGGATATGCCGAGAGGAAGAGTGGAGGAATATGTATCTCCGGAGAAATTAAAGGCTTCCAATTTCCCGGCAATGCACCTCCAGATCAGAGGTGCATTGCTGAGAATGTTAGAAATTAATTAATGATTATATTAGTCAAAGGGAGAGTAACTTTTTCCTGAATGAGGCCGCACAAATATTTCGTTCTTTTATACTCTTTCATTAAAGAGAATTAATACGCGTTATCATTCATTTACTCCACATTGCATCGTACAAATTCAATAAACCAATATTGTTGTCTTTGACTTAAAAATCTCTCACATTCTAACTAACAATCTAGAAGAAGATTTCACTCTCTTCATGCTCTGAGAACAATTCGTCATCTTCTTCTTTCTCGTGTCCATTCATTTTTACTTGAAAAAAAAAAACTCATTTTTTTACTTGTTTTCGTGCATTTGTTTTAGCGCGCGTCGCCATTTTTGGCTAACACTGTGCAATATAGTGCAATATTTGCAAACGACATTCGAAAAATAAAAAAAATAATGTCTTTTCCCAACCATACATTCCTATTATTCCTTTTCTTCCCTTTATACTTTAACACTTGCAAAAGTTAATGGTCCGCGTTCAATGCTACACCTGATTTATCGATCACGTTTGTTTTAATTTTTGTCAGGCTTATAATAGTACAAGAAATAAAAACAAGATTATAAGCCAAAGTGTATAATTTTAATTGAAATTTATGATTTGTAGGAAGGAAGTGTAGAGAGTTCATCCCAGTCAAGCCGTCTTGGGCTGACCTTGAGTAAAACATCATCATTCCTAAATATGGTGGTGAGTTTGAAAAAAGGGAATCTTCTCGTTTCAGGTACGGATATGCCGAGAAGAAGAGTGGAGGAATATGTATCTCCGGAGAAATTAAAGGCCTCCAATTTCCAGGCAATGCACCTCCAGATTAGAAATGCATTGCTTGCAATGTTAGAAATTAACTAACGATGATATTAGTATAAGGGAGAGTTACTTTTTCTTGAATGAGGTCACACAAATATTTCTGTCTTTTATACTCTTTTCTTTAAAGAAAATTAATACATGTTTTCATTCATTTACTCCACATTGCATTGTACAAATTCAACAAGCAAATATTGTTGTCTTTAACATAAAATTCTCTCACGTCCTAACTAACAATCTAGAAGAGAATTTCAGTCTCTTGAGAACAACCACCAACAACCACCAGGTTCTATCTTCTTCATCTTCTTCTTTATTCTCTCCATTCATTTTTACTTGAAAAATAAAAACTAATTTTTTACTTTTTTTTGGTGCATTTGTTTTAGTGCATTTTTGTCTCGCACTGCGCAATCTTGTGCAATACTTGATCAAATATATCGATCACGTTTGTTTTAATTTTTGTCGGGCTTATAATAGTACAAGAAATATAAATAATATTACTAGCCAAAGTGTATATTTTAATTGCCTTTTATGATTTGTAGGAAGGAAGTGCAGAGAGTTCATCCCAGTCAAGTCGTCTTGGGCTGACCATGAGTAAAACCTCCATCATTCCTAAATATAGTGATGAGTTTGAAAAATGTAAGCGTCCCATATAAGGTAAGGATATGCCGAGAGGAAGAGTGGAGGAATATGTATCTCCGGAGAAATTAAATGCTTCCAATTTCCCGGCAATGCACCTCCAGATCAGAGGTGCATTGCTGAGAATGTTAGAAATTAATTAATGATTATATTAGTCAAAGGGAGAGTAACTTTTTCCTGAATGAGGCCACACAAATATTTCGTTCTTTTATACTCTTTCATTAAAGAAAATTAATACGCGTTATCATTCATTTACTCCACATTGCATCGTACAAATTCAATAAACCAATATTGTTGTCTTTGACTTAAAAATCTCTCACATTCTAACTAACAATCTAGAAGAAGATTTCACTCTCTTCATGCTCTGAGAACAATTCGTCATCTTCTTCTTTCTCGTGTCCATTCATTTTTACTTGAAAAAAAAAAACTCATTTTTTTACTTGTTTTCGTGCATTTGTTTTAGCGCGCGTCGCCATTTTTGGCTAACACTGTGCAATATAGTGCAATATTTGCAAACGACATTCGAAAAATAAAAAAAATAATGTCTTTTCCCAACCATACATTCCTATTATTCCTTTTCTTCCCTTTATACTTTAACACTTGCAAAAGTTAATGGTCCGCGTTCAATGCTACACCTGATTTATCAATCACGTTTGTTTTAATTTTTGTCAGGCTTATAATAGTACAAGAAATAAAAACAAGATTATAAGCCAAAGTGTATAATTTTAATTGAAATTTATGATTTGTAGGAAGGAAGTGTAGAGAGTTCATCCCAGTCAAGCCGTCTTGGGCTGACCTTGAGTAAAACATCATCATTCCTAAATATGGTGGTGAGTTTGAAAAAAGGGAATCTTCTCGTTTCAGGTACGGATATGCCGAGAAGAAGAGTGGAGGAATATGTATCTCCGGAGAAATTAAAGGCCTCCAACTTCCAGGCAATGCACCTCCAGATTTGAAGTGCATTGCTTGCAATGTTAGAAATTAACTAACGATGATATTAGTATAAGGGAGAGTTACTTTTTCTTGAATGAGGTCACACAAATATTTCTGTCTTTTATACTCTTTTCTTTAAAGAAAATTAATACATGTTTTCATTCATTTACTCCACATTGCATTGTACAAATTCAACAAGCAAATATTGTTGTCTTTAACATAAAATTCTCTCACGTCCTAACTAACAATCTAGAAGAGAATTTCAGTCTCTTGAGAACAACCACCAACAACCACCAGGTTCTATCTTCTTCATCTTCTTCTTTATTCTCTCCATTCATTTTTACTTGAAAAATAAAAACTAATTTTTTACTTTTTTTTGGTGCATTTGTTTTAGTGCATTTTTGTCTCGCACTGCGCAATCTTGTGCAATACTTGATCAAATATATCGATCACGTTTGTTTTAATTTTTGTCGGGCTTATAATAGTACAAGAAATATAAATAATATTACTAGCCAAAGTGTATATTTTAATTGCCTTTTATGATTTGTAGGAAGGAAGTGCAGAGAGTTCATCCCAGTCAAGTCGTCTTGGGCTGACCATGAGTAAAACCTCCATCATTCCTAAATATAGTGATGAGTTTGAAAAATGTAAGCGTCCCATATAAGGTAAGGATATGCCGAGAGGAAGAGTGGAGGAATATGTATCTCCGGAGAAATTAAAGGCTTCCAATTTCCCGGCAATGCACCTCCAGATCAGAGGTGCATTGCTGAGAATGTTAGAAATTAATTAATGATTATATTAGTCAAAGGGAGAGTAACTTTTTCCTGAATGAGGCCACACAAATATTTCGTTCTTTTATACTCTTTCATTAAAGAAAATTAATACGCGTTATCATTCATTTACTCCACATTGCATCGTACAAATTCAATAAACCAATATTGTTGTCTTTGACTTAAAAATCTCTCACATTCTAACTAACAATCTAGAAGAAGATTTCACTCACTTCATGCTCTGAGAACAATTCGTCATCTTCTTCTTTCTCGTGTCCATTCATTTTTACTTGAAAAAAAAAACTCATTTTTTTACTTGTTTTCGTGCATTTGTTTTAGCGCGCGTCGCCATTTTTGGCTAACACTGTGCAATATAGTGCAATATTTGCAAACGACATTCGAAAAATAAAAAAAATAATGTCTTTTCCCAACCATACATTCCTATTATTCCTTTTCTTCCCTTTATACTTTAACACTTGCAAAAGTTAATGGTCCGCGTTCAATGCTACACTTGATTTATCGATCACGTTTGTTTTAATTTTTGTCAGGCTTATAATA
The DNA here is from genome assembly GCF_029641045.1 of Salvia hispanica. Classification (NCBI taxonomy): domain Eukaryota; kingdom Viridiplantae; phylum Streptophyta; class Magnoliopsida; order Lamiales; family Lamiaceae; genus Salvia; species Salvia hispanica. Next base: position 49,334,314 of record NC_142692.1, on the reverse strand, counting down.
GTACAAGAAATAAAAACAAGATTATAAGCCAAAGTGTATAATTTTAATTGAAATTTATGATTTGTAGGAAGGAAGTGTAGAGAGTTCATCCCAGTCAAGCCGTCTTGGGCTGACCTTGAGTAAAACATCATCATTCCTAAATATGGTGGTGAGTTTGAAAAAAGGGAATCTTCTCGTTTCAGGTACGGATATGCCGAGAAGAAGAGTGGAGGAATATGTATCTCCGGAGAAATTAAAGGCCTCCAATTTCCAGGCAATGCACCTCCAGATTAGAAGTGCATTGCTTGCAATGTTAGAAATTAACTAACGATGATATTAGTATAAGGGAGAGTTACTTTTTCTTGAATGAGGTCACACAAATATTTCTGTCTTTTATACTCTTTTCTTTAAAGAAAATTAATACATGTTTTCATTCATTTACTCCACATTGCATTGTACAAATTCAACAAGCAAATATTGTTGTCTTTAACATAAAATTCTCTCACGTCCTAACTAACAATCTAGAAGAGAATTTCAGTCTCTTGAGAACAACCACCAACAACCACCAGGTTCTATCTTCTTCATCTTCTTCTTTATTCTCTCCATTCATTTTTACTTGAAAAATAAAAACTAATTTTTTACTTTTTTTTGGAGCATTTGTTTTAGTGCATTTTTGTCTCGCACTGCGCAATCTTGTGCAATACTTGATCAAATATATCGATCACGTTTGTTTTAATTTTTGTCGGGCTTATAATAGTACAAGAAATATAAATAATATTACTAGCCAAAGTGTATATTTTAATTGCCTTTTATGATTTGTAGGAAGGAAGTGCAGAGAGTTCATCCCAGTCAAGTCGTCTTGGGCTGACCATGAGTAAAACCTCCATCATTCCTAAATATAGTGATGAGTTTGAAAAATGTAAGCGTCCCATATAAGGTAAGGATATGCCGAGAGGAAGAGTGGAGGAATATGTATCTCCGGAGAAATTAAAGGCTTCCAATTTCCCGGCAATGCACCTCCAGATCAGAGGTGCATTGCTGAGAATGTTAGAAATTAATTAATGATTATATTAGTCAAAGGGAGAGTAACTTTTTCCTGAATGAGGCCACACAAATATTTCGTTCTTTTATACTCTTTCATTAAAGAAAATTAATACGCGTTATCATTCATTTACTCCACATTGCATCGTACAAATTCAATAAACCAATATTGTTGTCTTTGACTTAAAAATCTCTCACATTCTAACTAACAATCTAGAAGAAGATTTCACTCTCTTCATGCTCTGAGAACAATTCGTCATCTTCTTCTTTCTCGTGTCCATTCATTTTTACTTGAAAAAAAAAAACTCATTTTTTTACTTGTTTTCGTGCATTTGTTTTAGCGCGCGTCGCCATTTTTGGCTAACACTGTGCAATATAGTGCAATATTTGCAAACGACATTCGAAAAATAAAAAAAATAATGTCTTTTCCCAACCATACATTCCTATTATTCCTTTTCTTCCCTTTATACTTTAACACTTGCAAAAGTTAATGGTCCGCGTTCAATGCTACACCTGATTTATCGATCACGTTTGTTTTAATTTTTGTCAGGCTTATAATAGTACAAGAAATAAAAACAAGATTATAAGCCAAAGTGTATAATTTTAATTGAAATTTATGATTTGTAGGAAGGAAGTGTAGAGAGTTCATCCCAGTCAAGCCGTCTTGGGCTGACCTTGAGTAAAACATCATCATTCCTAAATATGGTGGTGAGTTTGAAAAAAGGGAATCTTCTCGTTTCAGGTACGGATATGCCGAGAAGAAGAGTGGAGGAATATGTATCTCCGGAGAAATTAAAGGCCTCCAATTTCCAGGCAATGCACCTCCAGATTTGAAGTGCATTGCTTGCAATGTTAGAAATTAACTAACGATGATATTAGTATAAGGGAGAGTTACTTTTTCTTGAATGAGGTCACACAAATATTTCTGTCTTTTATACTCTTTTCTTTAAAGAAAATTAATACATGTTTTCATTCATTTACTCCACATTGCATTGTACAAATTCAACAAGCAAATATTGTTGTCTTTAACATAAAATTCTCTCACGTCCTAACTAACAATCTAGAAGAGAATTTCAGTCTCTTGAGAACAACCACCAACAACCACCAGGTTCTATCTTCTTCATCTTCTTCTTTATTCTCTCCATTCATTTTTACTTGAAAAATAAAAACTAATTTTTTACTTTTTTTTGGTGCATTTGTTTTAGTGCATTTTTGTCTCGCACTGCGCAATCTTGTGCAATACTTGATCAAATATATCGATCACGTTTGTTTTAATTTTTGTCGGGCTTATAATAGTACAAGAAATATAAATAATATTACTAGCCAAAGTGTATATTTTAATTGCCTTTTATGATTTGTAGGAAGGAAGTGCAGAGAGTTCATCCCAGTCAAGTCGTCTTGGGCTGACCATGAGTAAAACCTCCATCATTCCTAAATATAGTGATGAGTTTGAAAAATGTAAGCGTCCCATATAAGGTAAGGATATGCCGAGAGGAAGAGTGGAGGAATATGTATCTCCGGAGAAATTAAAGGCTTCCAATTTCCCGGCAATGCACCTCCAGATCAGAGGTGCATTGCTGAGAATGTTAGAAATTAATTAATGATTATATTAGTCAAAGGGAGAGTAACTTTTTCCTGAATGAGGCCACACAAATATTTCGTTCTTTTATACTCTTTCATTAAAAAAAATTAATACGCGTTATCATTCATTTACTCCACATTGCATCGTACAAATTCAATAAACCAATATTGTTGTCTTTGACTTAAAAATCTCTCACATTCTAACTAACAATCTAGAAGAAGATTTCACTCTCTTCATGCTCTGAGAACAATTCGTCATCTTCTTCTTTCTCGTGTCCATTCATTTTTACTTGAAAAAAAAAAACACATTTTTTTACTTGTTTTCGTGCATTTGTTTTAGCGCGCGTCGCCATTTTTGGCTAACACTGTGCAATATAGTGCAATATTTGCAAACGACATTCGAAAAATAAAAAATATAATGTCTTTTCCCAACCATACATTCCTATTATTCCTTTTCTTCCCTTTATACTTTAACACTTGCAAAAGTTAATGGTCCGCGTTCAATGCTACACCTGATTTATCGATCACGTTTGTTTTAATTTTTGTCAGGCTTATAATAGTACAAGAAATAAAAACAACATTATAAGCCAAAGTGTATAATTTTAATTGAAATTTATGATTTGTAGGAAGGAAGTGTAGAGAGTTCATCCCAGTCAAGCCGTCTTGGGCTGACCTTGAGTAAAACATCATCATTCCTAAATATGGTGGTGAGTTTGAAAAAAGGGAATCTTCTCGTTTCAAGTACGGATATGTCGAGAAGAAGAGTGGAGGAATATGTATCTCCAGAGAAATTAAAGGCCTCCAATTTCCAGGCAATGCACCTCCAGATTAGAAGTGCATTGCTTGCAATGTTAGAAATTAACTAACGATGATATTAGTATAAGGGAGAGTTACTTTTTCTTGAATGAGGTCACACAAATATTTCTGTCTTTTATACTCTTTTCTTTAAAGAAAATTAATACATGTTTTCATTCATTTACTCCACATTGCATTGTACAAATTCAACAAGCAAATATTGTTGTCTTTAACATAAAATTCTCTCACGTCCTAACTAACAATCTAGAAGAGAATTTCAATCTCTTGAGAACAACCACCAACAACCACCAGGTTCTATCTTCTTCATCTTCTTCTTTATTCTCTCCATTCATTTTTACTTGAAAAATAAAAACTAATTGTTTACTTTTTTTTGGTGCATTTGTTTTAGTGCATTTTTGTCTCGCACTGCGCAATCTTGTGCAATACTTGATCAAATATATCGATCACGTTTGTTTTAATTTTTGTCGGGCTTATAATAGTACAAGAAATATAAATAATATTACTAGCCAAAGTGTATATTTTAATTGCCTTTTATGATTTGTAGGAAGGAAGTGCAGAGAGTTCATCCCAGTCAAGTCGTCTTGGGCTGACCATGAGTAAAACCTCCATCATTCCTAAATATAGTGATGAGTTTGAAAAATGTAAGCGTCCCATATAAGGTAAGGATATGCCGAGAGGAAGAGTGGAGGAATATGTATCTCCGGAGAAATTAAAGGCTTCCAATTTCCCGGCAATGCACCTCCAGATCAGAGGTGCATTGCTGAGAATGTTAGAAATTAATTAATGATTATATTAGTCAAAGGGAGAGTAACTTTTTCCTGAATGAGGCCACACAAATATTTCGTTCTTTTATACTCTTTCATTAAAGAAAATTAATACGCGTTATCATTCATTTACTCCACATTGCATCGTACAAATTCAATAAACCAATATTGTTGTCTTTGACTTAAAAATCTCTCACATTCTAACTAACAATCTAGAAGAAGATTTCACTCTCTTCGTGCTCTGAGAACAATTCGTCATCTTCTTCTTTCTCGTGTCCATTCATTTTTTCTTGAAAAAAAAAACTCATTTTTTTACTTGTTTTCGTGCATTTGTTTTAGCGCGCGTCGCCATTTTTGGCTAACACTGTGCAATATAGTGCAATATTTGCAAACGACATTCGAAAAATAAAAAATATAATGTCTTTTCCCAACCATACATTCCTATTATTCCTTTTCTTCCCTTTATACTTTAACACTTGCAAAAGTTAATGGTCCGCGTTCAATGCTACACCTGATTTATCGATCACGTTTGTTTTAATTTTTGTCAGGCTTATAATAGTACAAGAAATAAAAACAAGATTATAAGCCAAAGTGTATAATTTTAATTGAAATTTATGATTTGTAGGAAGGAAGTGTAGAGAGTTCATCCCAGTCAAGCCGTCTTGGGCTGACCTTGAGTAAAACATCATCATTCCTAAATATGGTGGTGAGTTTGAAAAAAGGGAATCTTCTCGTTTCAAGTACGGATATGCCGAGAAGAAGAGTGGAGGAATATGTATCTCCGGAGAAATTAAAGGCCTCCAATTTCCAGGCAATGCACCTCCAGATTAGAAGTGCATTGCTTGCAATGTTAGAAATTAACTAACGATGATATTAGTATAAGGGAGAGTTACTTTTTCTTGAATGAGGTCACACAAATATTTCTGTCTTTTATACTCTTTTCTTTAAAGAAAATTAATACATGTTTTCATTCATTTACTCCACATTGCATTGTACAAATTCAACAAGCAAATATTGTTGTCTTTAACATAAAATTCTCTCACGTCCTAACTAACAATCTAGAAGAGAATTTCAGTCTCTTGAGAACAACCACCAACAACCACCAGGTTCTATCTTCTTCATCTTCTTCTTTATTCTCTCCATTCATTTTTACTTGAAAAATAAAAACTAATTTTTTACTTTTTTTTGGTGCATTTGTTTTAGTGCATTTTTGTCTCGCACTGCGCAATCTTGTGCAATACTTGATCAAATATATCGATCACGTTTGTTTTAATTTTTGTCGGGCTTATAATAGTACAAGAAATATAAATAATATTACTAGCCAAAGTGTATATTTTAATTGCCTTTTATGATTTGTAGGAAGGAAGTGCAGAGAGTTCATCCCAGTCAAGTCGTCTTGGGCTGACCATGAGTAAAACCTCCATCATTCCTAAATATAGTGATGAGTTTGAAAAATGTAAGCGTCCCATATAAGGTAAGGATATGCCGAGAGGAAGAGTGGAGGAATATGTATCTCCGGAGAAATTAAAGGCTTCCAATTTCCCGGCAATGCACCTCCAGATCAGAGGTGCATTGCTGAGAATGTTAGAAATTAATTAATGATTATATTAGTCAAAGGGAGAGTAACTTTTTCCTGAATGAGGCCACACAAATATTTCGTTCTTTTATACTCTTTCATTAAAGAAAATTAATACGCGTTATCATTCATTTACTCCACATTGCATTGTACAAATTCAATAAACCAATATTGTTGTCTTTGACTTAAAAATCTCTCACATTCTAACTAACAATCTAGAAGAAGATTTCACTCTCTTCGTGCTCTGACAACAATTCGTCATCTTCTTCTTTCTCGTGTCCATTCATTTTTTTTTCTAGAAAAAAAAAACTCATTTTTTTACTTGTTTTCGTGCATTTGTTTTAGCGCGCGTCGCCATTTTTGGCTAACACTGTGCAATAAAGTGCAATATTTGCAAACGACATTCGAAAAATAAAAAAAATAATGTCTTTTCCCAACCATACATTCCTATTATTCCTTTTCTTCCCTTTATACTTTAACACTTGCAAAAGTTAATGGTCCGCGTTCAATGCTACACCTGATAAAAGATATCGATCGCGTTTGTTTTAATTTTTGTCAGGCTTATAATAGTACAAGAAATAAAAACAAGATTATAATCCAAAGTGTATAATTTTAATTGAAATTTATGATTTGTAGGAAGGAAGTGTAGAGAGTTCATCCCAGTCAAGCCGTCTTGGGCTGACCTTGAGTAAAACATCATCATTCCTAAATATGGTGGTGAGTTTGAAAAAAGGGAATCTTCTCGTTTCAAGTACGGATATTCCGAGAAGAAGAGTGGAGGAATATGTATCTTCGGAGAAATTAAAGGCCTCCAATTTCGAGGCAATGCACCTCTAGATTAGAAGTGCATTGCTTGCAATGTTAGAAATTAACTAATGATGATATTAGTCTAAGGGAGAGTTACTTTTTCTTGAATGAGGTCACACAAATATTTCTGTCTTTTATACTCTTTTCTTTAAAGAAAATTAATACATGTTTTCATTCATTTACTCCAGATTGCATTGTACAAATTCAACAAGCAAATATTTTTGTCTTTAACTTAAAATTCTCTCACGTCCTAACTAACAATCTAGAAGAGAATTTCAGTCTCTTGAGAACAACCACCAACAACCACCAGGTTCTTTCTTCTTCATCTTCTTCTTTATTCTCTCCATTCATTTTTACTTGAAAAATAAAAACTAATTTTTTACTTTTTTTTGTTGCATTTGTTTTAGTGCATTTTTGTCTCGCACTACGCAATCTTGTGCAATACTTGATCAAATATATCGATCACGTTTGTTTTAATTTTTGTCGGGCTTATAATAGTACAAGAAATATAAATAATATTATTAGCCAAAGTGTATATTTTAATGGCCTTTTATGATTTGTAGGAAGGAAGTGCAGAGAGTTCATCCCAGTCAAGCCGTCTTGGGCTGAACCTGAGTAAAACCTCCATCATTCCTAAATATAGTGATGAGTTTGAAAAAGGTAAGCGTCCCATATAAGGTAAGGATATGCCGAGAAGAAGAGTGGAGGAATATGTATCTCCGGAGAAATTAAAGGCTTCCAATTTCCCGGCAATGCACCTCCAGATCAGAGGTGCATTGCTGAGAATGTTAGAAATTAATTAATGATTATATTAGTCAAAGGGAGAGTAACTTTTTCCTGAATGAGGCCACACAAATATTTCGTTCTTTTATACTCTTTCATTAAAGAAAATTAATACGCGTTCTCATTCATTTACTCCACATTGCATCGTGCAAATTCAATAAACCAATATTGTTGTCTTTGAATTAAAAATCTCTCATTCTAACTAACAATCTAGAAGAAGATTTCACTCTCTTCATGCTCTGAGAACAATTCGTCATCTTCTTCTTTCTCGAGTCCATTCATTTTTACTTGAAAAAAAAAACTCATTTTTTAACTTGTTTTCGTGCATTTGTTTTAGCGTGCGTCGCCATTTTTGGCTAACACTGTGCAATATAGTGCAATATTTGCAAACGACATTCAAAAAATAAAAAAAATAATGTCTTTTCCCAACCATACATTCCTATTATTCCTTTTTTTCCCTTTATACTTTAACATTTGCAAAAGTTAATGTTCCGT